>NC_056731.1:1201534246-1201544246 GCF_019279795.1 Protopterus annectens | reverse complement strand
ATGGGAGATAGGAAATTCACCCCAGGGATTACTTTTGTGGCTCTGCTTGAAAGGGGCACAGGAAAATAATTTTCTTGGGTGGCAAAAGCCAGGGTACCATTTGGCTTGGCTTACATAGGCCCTAGGGCCAATAGCCTAGTACATACCTATGAACCAATGAATCTATGAACCTAATCCTATACCCTTGCATGTGTAATAAAAATGCTATATTACTTGTTCTTCACTAAATATGCAACACGTCATTCTGCTACCTGTATATCATTAATGTCTTTACAAGTATTTTTAACAAAATTGTCCCAAACAAAAATCTTGCCATTTCCATATTTTAACAAACCATTCCTTTCTCTGCATTATTGCTTTTGTAGCATATTCTGAGGAATTCATCTATAATTCATTTCAGTAATACTTCCGTATGATCTCATTATACAATTTTTCCTTACTACTGATATATCTTCCACATCTACTTTCTATAATAAGTTTTTTCTTAACTTCTTTTAATTCTATACAACTATGTTTCCTCATGATCTCTGAAACTGTATCCTTTGCTATTTGATTGTAACCTTGCACTTAATAAACTGATGAGATGATATTTCTCAGTTTTATATCACTCATACACCACAAACATTATTAAATTATTTTCATGCTATTTATATCTACCTATAAAATGGAAAATATATTATTTTACTTCATTTAAAAATGTTTAAACTTGATCTTTCGTTTAATACATTTTTTTTTAGTTCCGTAGTATATCTTCTCTCTTTTCCTTATTTTCTTCATCTTCATTTATTAAACATTGTAGTTGATTTTCTATAGGAATTCAAGTAAAAGTCCCCATTCTGATATTGTCAATTGCATTCAAAATTCAAAGCTTGATAATTTTCAGAATCAGTCTCTCCTCCTGAATATACAATGTTAACCACTTTTAACATTAATTCATTGTCTAACATATATTGTATATCATTATTTTCATTCTGCACAACTTTGTTTTCCCTCCCCTTCTTCACTTTCCACATAATTAAACCATAAATGATATTCCCCCAGATTTACAAAGCCCTTTATAGCATGCAGGATTAGTTTAAGAGCTATTTTTGGCAATATGGTCGACGTGCGATCCAGGAACGAGCTCCCAGGACGTGCACTTGAGCTCTTAGGCTAATCCTGCATGGACCGAGTTCCTGTATGCAAATTACCCTCATTTGCAGGTGAAAACCATGCAAATGAGGGTAATTTGTGATCCAGGAAGCAGGCAGCTGTCAGTGCAGGACGAGTGCTATCTGCAGAAATGTACTTCGTTAGTAACCGAGTACATTTCTGCAAACTACAAAACAAAGCTATGACAGCTCCAAATAAAGGCTGCATATCATTGATGAAGCATGCCAATGGCCAGGTAGAAGGCCATTGGCATTGCAAAATATGTAAATAATAAAAAAAACAACTTTTAAGTTTATTTCGCCGATCTTGCCTGTTTAAGAAAAAGGTAGCAGCTCGCAAACGGGATTGGGGGGGGGTAATAAAACAGACCTAAAATAAGCATTCTAACTAAAAGCAGCATTATGCCATGCAATTCAATGGCAGGCATAAGAAAACCTGGCCAGTGAGTAATGGTTGCTAAGGGGGAGGCTCAGTGTGGGACATGTAACTATGCATTAGCAGGCAATCCTATGCAAACGAGGGGAAGGATAGTGAATCCCAGATTTCCCCAGGGTGTGAGGCACTTCCCAAGAGTGTAAGAGTATAAATAGCTGGGTGCAAGACTAGGATATAGGTGACATCATGGGGGTGTGTGTCAGACATACTGTAAGTGGATTGGAGACCTGTGGCTCGGGACTGCTCCTAGCTTAGCACAGCTAAGCTAGAGGTGTTTACAAACTGTCTAGCACTCCTTACAAAGTGTAAGCGGGTGTGCGCACCATGCACCGGGTTTCACAGGAAGAAAAAGGAAGTTAAACCAGAAAATAGCAGCTCTGTGTACATTTGAGCACTCTGTTTGCGGTTCATGCACACAGGCTTAAACAGGGAGGCAATGGGAAGGAAAAACAGCAGTAGGATGGTAATCAAGGAGAACTAGCTGAGCTGCCAGGTGAAATGTATCAGAATCAGCCAACTACACAGGCAGCAAACTAGCCCAGCCCAGAACACCACTATAAACCAAGCAAACACCTTTCCCCCTGGTTTTTCCACACTCTACACCACCGGTGTATACAAGAGGGGAAATTTTAAAAAACAAACCTACAAAATGAGAAGGGCATGAGCAGGCAACATAGAACAACATGTGCAAGAGACTGGGGGTGGTGAGGATGTGAATGCTGCCAAACAACCCACAGTGAGGAGACAGAGAAGAGTGTACAGACCCAGAGTAACCTACCAGGGGCTACATGAGCTGGAGATAGTGGAGTGCTATAGTGTGGACAGAGACATCCTACAGCAAATTGTTGAGCTGTGCAGGCCACACCTGACACATCACACTGGCCGAGGTGAACCCATCCCAGTGGATACCAATGCATGTTTAGGCCTATGATATCCCAAAGCACAACTGGGGATATCATGGGCATCTCACAGACATCAGTATCCAGAATATTCCACCAGTTCCAGGATGTCATGTCAGCACATGCCAGTGAGCATGTATACTTCCTCAACACACATGAGGTGTTGACCAGCTATATGTGTCTCTTCCACCAAATAGCAAACTACCCTGGGGTAGTGGGTGCTATAGACTGCACACACTTGTGCATCAAAGCACCACCGTTAAGCAGGGTAGGGCTTATACCAACCGCAGGGGCATCCCCTCCATCAACTGCCAGGTTGTATGTGATGCCCAGGGCATTATACTGAATGTGTGTGCTGGCTGTCCTGGAAGATATGACAGTTCACACATATGGCATCTGATGCAGCTGTACCACAGATTTGCGGATGTGGACATCTCCTACGGTCACCTAGTGGGGGATGCTGGGTACCCACTGGAGCCATGGCTGATGACACCCATCAAAAATGCACACACACCTGAACAACAACGCCATAATGAGGCACACACACAGGCCAGACATATAATAGAGCATGTGTTTGGGATGCTCAAGTCACGGTTCCAGTGCCTGGACACATCCGGTGGAGACCTGCAGTATTCACCAGCTATATGTACCCAAATTGTTATGGTATGTGCTATGCTACACAATATGATCCTGTGGAAACAGCCGCAGCAGGAACAGCATGGGGCATGGCCACAAAGCCCCCCACCAATTCCAAGGCCTGTACAGGCACAGAATGGCTCAGAGGAGGAACAACCTGAGCCTGCCCAGTATGCCTTGGCCTTGGCAAAGAGACAATGCATAGCATATGCACTGACACAGTAGGGACCCAGGGAATAACACCTCTCTGACTCGCACAGACAGTAAAAGGGATGCCCAAACATGACACTACCTGTGCCCAACCATGTACAGGGAGTGTTCTATGTGCATCCAACATAGGCAACCCACCAGCACCATCCTCAAGTCCGGCACATCCTCAAGGTAAGTCAGTCAACCTACCAATTGCCAAATGGAATAGAATGTGTTTTTACCTGTACCTATGGTATGGATGTGAACATGCAAGGAAATTGGGTGGCCGAATGTTAAGGCAGCAGACAGTAGACACCCATAGTGGCATCATGACATATGTAACACATACTGGAGTCACCATAGTAGCCAGCGCTGCACAGGGTGACAAAACCCACTGCAGGAAATGGCCTGAGGGACATGGGTGTCCATAAGAGCCACACATGCCAGTCAGGAAGGTTCACATACCCAAGAGTCTCAGCCAGCAGGACAGATTAAGACTAACACAAACAAATGCTGTACTATGGCCTCTGACTGTGCCTTATGGTTAACCCCACCTCCAGGCCTACACAGGCAGACCAAAGCAGGCCAGGCAGTTGGATGTAAGTTGTGAAGGCTAGGAAGTCAGAAACTAATATGTAGGTAAACAAAGCTAGCATCTGTAGTACAGTGGTAAGCCTCTAGCCAGCAGGATAGGTAAGACTACAGACTGAAATGGAGTACCTGACATACCATTAAAGTCCTAGCAAATGTGTGCAAGTGTCAGGTACAACCCCCCCATCCAACATACACTTATAGTAACAGTCAGATGTGCCCCCCTCACTGCTGCGTAGAACAGTAGAACAGTCAGTTCCCCCCCCGCTATGCAGAAATGTAGCAACAGTCAATGCCAAATGACTGATGGATACCCTGCAGACACAGCATGCTACCTGTCGGTATACAACACAAAGGTCAGCACTGCAGTACAAACTACCTGGACGTGATCCACACATGCAACACAGATGGCCATACTAGGCATGCTCACACACTTAGAAGAATGAAGGCAATGTCAGTCAACAACATACTGAGAGGTCATACTGGGCATGCTCATATACTTATACACATGAAGGCCATGTCTGCAAACACCAGTGGACCAGACATGTCTGGCAGTCACAGTTCTCAGTGCAGAGACATGTCAGTATGCACCACTGCTGCCTTGTACACACAGTGCATAGGAATACAGACAAATATGTCAGGACAACACACTATAATAAGCCACAGGTACACAGGCATAGATGTGTGGAAGAGGGTGACCATGACAAGGAGCCATGCAGGCCTGTCCCAACCGACACACAGCCAAAGGGCCCCAACACATGAGGTGTGGATATTACCCACTGTGGATACTAGCCACCAGTACCTGTCAGCATGACAGACTATGTGGTGCATGCGCCAGCTGAGCAACAAGACTCTATGAGGTAGTAGCCATCTGGTAGCTGTATACACTTACGTGTGACATATGACCCGTGTGTGCCTGCATGTGGCATGTCAACCCCTACATGAATGGGGTATGGCCCTTGCACACACTGCCCTCCCCATAGTAGTAGTATGACAAGCTTGCTGAGGTCATCTAATGTGAATTACACCCATGGGAGAGTTATCGCTCAGTAATATGCATGGTGGGTCCCATACCTCTGTACTGCTGTAGTGATAGACTAGTTAGGTAGTAGTACGAACCCCAGACCTGTCACGTGTGTGAGTGTGTGTTTGTGTGCATGCCTGTCTGTCTCTAAATGTGTAGACAGAAAAGTTTGTTAGGCTATTCACACTCCGTACAATACATATAGTCTACTTTGGCAAGGCTGCTGATGTCACTCACCTAGAAGTACACCTCTGGGAAAGTGACAGATCGGTAATCGCCATAGTTCATTCTGTAACTGCAGACTGCTGTAGTGTGATAAATGAGTTAGGTAGGTGTTCAAACCCCCAACCTGGCAATTGTGTGTGTGTGTGTGTGTGTGTGTGTGTGTGTGTGTGTGTGTGTGTGTGTGTGTGTGTGTGTCTGACTGAGTAGAGAGCAATGCTTTTTAGGTTACTCACACTCCGTACAATACATATACTCTACTTTGGCAAGGCTGCTGATGTCACTCACCTAGAAATACATCTCTGGGAAAATGATAGACCAGTAATTGCTGTAGCATGTTCTGTAACTGTGTGCTGCTGTAGTGTGATAAACTAGTTAGATAGGTGTTCAAACCTCAGACCTGGCAACTGTGTGTGTGTGTGTGTGTGTGTGTGTGTGTGTGTGTGTGTGTGTGTCTGAGTAGAGAGAAATGTGTTTTAGGCTACTCACACTCCATACAATACATATACTCTACTTTGGCAAGGCTGCTGATGTCACTCACCTAGAAATACACCTCTGGGAAAGTGCTAGGCCAGTAATTGCTGTAGTGCATTCTGTAACTGTGTAGTGTGATAAACTAGTTAGGTAGGTGTTCAAACCCCAGGCCTGGCAACAGTGTTTGTGTGTGCATCTGTGTGTGTGTCTGACTGAGTAGAAATCAATGCTTTTTAGGCTACTCACACTCTGTACAATACATTCTTTGGCAAGGCTGCTGATGCCACTCACCTAGAAATACACCTCTGGGAAAGTGATAGGCCAGTAATCACCATAGCACATTCTGTAACTGAGTATCACTGTAGTGTGATTTAGAACAGTGGTAGGGTTCCATCTCCATCCGTGGCAGTTCTGTATGTTTTGTGAGTGTTTCAGTGTCTGTGTATGGAGCAATGCATTATAGGCTACTCACTCACAGTGCATTACAAATGGCCTACTTTGGTAATCCTGCTGATGTTATTAATTGTGATATACACCTTTGGGGAAGATGTACTTCAGTAATGTCCATGGTGTGTACTATAACTGTGTAGTGCTTTTGTGTAGTAAACTAGTTAGGTAGCAGTTCTCCTCCCTGACATGATGGGTGTGTGTGTGTTTGTAACTCATATCCTGTGTAAAGGTGGTTGTGAGTGTGTGACACCTGTGGACAATGTGGAGGGGTTTTGCTTATTTCATTTATGGTGGCCCTACTATGTATCATAATGTCAACCATACAGTGATAACAGATGTAAATAGTTAAGAGGCTGGGGTGCAAAGCCATACCTATACATGTGACATAAAGACCAGCCAATCACAGGTAGCAACCCTACTGTGCCTTCATATGTGACTCAGAACAGACAAACCATGCCTGACAACATGCCCTGTACGGACAGATGACACTGACATCAGGGAATGCTGTCAGCATGCTATCAATGTAGGTGCAGGGTAAACCTGCTGACCAGTACCAGTCCCTGCCACAGGTGGGAAAGACTGGCACATCTGATAATAACCTGTGTTCACAGCATGGGCCAGACACCCCAGGTACAGTTCCACATGTCACTGTGCATGCATGTGGGAGGTGTGCACATCCTAGACACCATCCAAGTCATGGACTAGGGAACACATACATGGCAAGTGATGCACAGCATTGGCCACACACAATAGTCACCCAGGTGACTGGCTGAGGGGTGCAATAACCACCTGTGTGGGCAAATGCAGAAGCTACAGGCCTGAGTCACAATACAGACCATTGCAATGTGGCCTGATGCCAAGGTATACCCATTGCCTACCCTTGTATAGCCGGCTGGCACTGTTGATCACCACACCCCCCTGCAGACATGCACCCATGCATGCCTGCACTGGCACACTGTGTGTTCATGTGTGTGTGTGTGTGTGTGTGTGTGTGTGTGTGTTGTATGGTGCATATGTCCACATCCACATGCACTACACCCCCCAGGACACAGTGAAGCATGCTGCCTGATGTCTGGCACCCCCTCATACACACTGCACATACGACCTCCATATGACCCATATGGTGCATGTGTTCCCTGCACATTGATGTGTTGTGGCAATTCCACTAGTGATGAGCTGCACTCCTGGCCCTGCCAAGTGTGTTATTGTGTGTGTGTTCCATGTGAATGTGCCTGTGTTGACGCTGGCAAGTGTTCATGCAGACAGGCATGTATATGTCACCTACTGTATATCTACAGTATCCCTGTTGCAGATGTCACTCACCAACACATATATGTTCTGAGTGCTCCCCACCAGATAAGCCATGTGGCACATCCAATAACTGCATTGAACAGTGATAGCACTACATAGCTGTCAGGGGTTTGATACCCTGTGCTGGTAGGTGTGTGACACAAACATACTTCAGTTTTACCCTCCCACCCCTCCCTGACATGTATTTGCCTCTGTCTGCCTCCCCCACTCCGTCTCTGATGGATATGGAGACCCACATCTGCTTTGCTTAGGCAGCAGCATGTGTATTTTAAGTGATGCTCATAATCAGCTGATGGCCTCTGCATGAAATGCAGCCCTCCCCTAGCTGATTGCATGTGGAACAGCTGTGGTAACATTTCCATAGCCAATTGCATGGAAACACACTCCAATAACTGGGAACATCATACAGGTGTTGGCCCTTGTCTGTCACTGTGAGCAGGAACTAGAACTGTCATTTGGCAAACAGCATCTCAGATGGGTTGGGGATTTACCTCTAACAACATATACTGTGGAAAGGGGCAACAAACAGGAGGGGGATGTGCCTGACCTGACTACAGACTGTAAGTGCCGCTATACTGCATATGGAGTAATGTTGGTTTAACAGTGTTTGTCTGGATATGCCTGTCGTGCATGTCACAATATTTGCCATGTCAGTTCCATGTATATGAGGAACCCCATCTACAGTGTCATCTGCAGACTATGCAGTGTTGTACCTTTGGTTTTATGTGTTAGCCATGATGCATCTATCTGTGCAATGCAAAAGGTAGTGTGAGGACTGCAGTCTGTTGATGGTGAAGGCTGTGACAGTTACTGACTACATATCCCTCATTGGACATATGTTGCAACAAACCCCATTACAATGGTAGATTTATGAGGGTATCACAGCAACATGTCTATACTGGCCCTGTGTATGTGCTGTCAGCTGCACCTCTGTCAACCTTCGTACATATGTCGTGCATGAAGTGGTGCATATGTGCTGTACACTGTAAATAGTGTCATCATATCTGATAACAAGCCAGTGATATATCAGATTGCTACACATGTCATGTACAGTAGGGGTTATATTTCATGCCCTATCCTGGACATTCTGTGGATGTTTGTATAGTACTGAAAGTACTGAAGTCTGTGATGGTGAATGTCGGCAGTGTGTGTATTGTTAATATGTTCTATGGCCTGTGTACAGACTGTGGGAGATGCCACTGTTCTAGCTCCCCTTCTATCTGATGTTACATGCTGCCCCACTGTATGGTACCGCATTACCGTACATGTTTGTATGGCCATACACACACGTCCCATACCACAGACAGGCATCAGACCAAACTGTGTAGCAGCCCAGTATATGTAGGGTCATTCTGTGAATGGCACATATGAGGATGGTGTAGAACAGATAGTCCATATACTGTACTATTATACTAGCATACCATATGTGGCTGTGGCTGTGTTCACATTGGTTGTGGTTATGCACTGCCACACAGGTGTATCCTACCTGTGCTGTGACATGGTTGCCGAGCCTGCTATATATGCAGGTATTATACAATGATATCCTTAGGATGTCTGTCAGTAGCCAATGGCACACATGTTATGAGAAGATGTCACCTTCCACACACACCATGTCTGTGAAGATAATCCCAATGACAGTAGCAATAATCTATTAATATACCTGCTATACATACCCGACATCCCCTTGCACTACGACTTTGGGACTATAGGGGCTGGGGTAGGGCTACACTCCATGTCCAGGACATATGGTGGAAATATATGGACATGTACTTATCCAGATAGCCATATATATATCTGAGTACACATGTGTAGTACTTCAAACTACCACTGTCATGGCAACCACCCACTATGAATCCCTAGTGGGCATATTCCCTGTACATTCCCTGTGTGATGGACATCCTTCCTGTGTGTGGGCATCAATGTTACAGACACCAAGTAGCAATACCTCTTACAGGTGAACCTGCACACTCAGGGCAGCCACATATATGCAGGTGGATCAGGACTTACAGACAGACTGTGAGCAAAGTGGTGTTATGCTTTGTATAGAACTGGTGGTACGGGGTGTGTGTGTCTACATACTACTTTACCTTGGAATGCAGTCTGTCTGCATAGCTCACTACTGTGGGCCTATCCTCTAGCTGGACAGAGGTGTGCCTATCATGTGTTGTTTGTCCACCACACAGGTCCTGTTTCAGATATTACACTGGCAGTGTGTGTTTTGCATGCTATCAGTACATGGCTATATACATTTGTGTCCTGGATGTCTTATTCCTGCATAAGGGTACGTTGCAACACATCCTGTAACACTAGCATGTTACAAAGTGTGTAACAGCAATATTGCGAGTATGGCCCTATGTTCCTGACTTTGTCCTCCACATATATGGCAGGCTTTGTCCTGCTGTGATATGTTTAGGGGTTGTTAGGTAATGGCCTTTCATTAATTACTGCTAGCATTCCTACTATCATCCCAGTCATAATGTGGACTCCCACAACATTTGTTGGTCAGGGTCCATACATGTGACAGATACATTGACATTACCACAAGTAATGAATGTCCCTGTAGGGCTTAACTACAGGGTATAATTGGACGCTGCTGAACTACATCTGATATTGTAGA
>NC_056731.1:1201396746-1201531746 GCF_019279795.1 Protopterus annectens | reverse complement strand
GTGAGTCATACATACACATATATACCTATAGCTGTCTATCTGTCTATGTTTACAGATGTATATCTGTCCATATGTCTATGCATGTTCGGCTTATATGTGTTGCCTGCACCTCATTCTCTTGGCAATTGACATGGATGACCTTAGGAATGAGTTCAGTTATTCGTGCCCACACGTACGTGTTTCAGACTTATCATCTCCTTCAATATATGTATTCTACTACATATAACTGTGTAACTTGCAATGTTTTAAGTGTATTAGAGCAGGATATGACAGATATCCCTATTTGTACCCACATTATGGCACACTATGTCCGGGATTCATGCATTAAGAGGTTGTGTGGTGTGATATTATTACATTTCCTGTGCTGTTGGCTAATTGTGCTGGATGATATGTATGTGAAATAAGTGGATATGTACATCAGCCATGGTTTACTGGTAAATCACGGAGTGTACGATGTGCAAGGTCCTGGGTTTAGGCCTTGCAGAGGCTGTATAGTTTGTTGCTCAGCAGAACACCAGCTGTCGGGTACAGAGTGAGTAAGGGACATTAGAGCAGGTGTGCGCGGGTATGCACAGAGCTAAGCAATGATAACCTCAGGTTGCATTTCCTTACACTCAGCTAGCATCTACTTAGATCAATCTATGTAGGCAATGCTTATCCCCACTCAAATACATGTACACATGCTTACAACTGCTTATCCATGCTTGCTACTGCTGTTTTCCGTTTACACCTGCTTACTAGTGCCTTATTCGTTATGACACTTCACATGTGCATTTACGGCAGTACTCCTGTGCAAATATAAATGTTATTTAGTAAGCTATACAGCACAATGATGTTAACATATAGATTTCACATTGAAAGTAAAAGGTGCTGCAGTGGGACTCGAACCGGGAATGTGTGCACGTTAGGTGGATGCACTGCCCACTACACTATTACTGCTCTTCTTCATTTGCATATGTCTACCATAATGACATACCCATGTTCCCTTCCCCCGGCCCCCGAGCTCCACGTACACAGCATCCATCCATTCCCCAGTTTTTCAATAATACTTACATCCCCAGGGCAGACCGAATACACCTGTGCCAGCCAATACCTGCATGCCCAGGCCCATAATTGCATACCCATAGTTCCCCCACCTGCCTGTCCTCTACAGCACTCATCCTTACAGTGGGTGCAGGTGGGGTCTTACCACACCACTACACACTGCCCACTCTCCACATATCGGGACCCATGTCATACATTATCTCGACCCATGAGTCATCAGGCTTGCCCAACATAGTAGTCTGTGTACATACACTGCCTGGTTAGATAAATCATTACAGGGACTGACTCCGATCATCATCAATTTTTGGGGTGTCCCACAAGGGACATTGATGTTTTTGTTTCAAGATTAGACTTGGCGGGTCTCTCCCACTGGTAGTATTCTGCCTGTAGTCTGGGAAGCAGTGGTGTGTTTACTTGTATTGTGTGTTTGTATGTTTTACCTGTCTAGCGGGGGGGGGGGTTGATGCTACATGTTACACATTTGTTGATTGGACTCTTCACCCCCATTGGCATGGCCTGTGACCATATGTAATTCTTAACTATTGTATCATATCCTAGCTATACATATGTGTATGATTACACACACACACACACAAACACACACACACATACACACACACACACACACACACACACACACACACACACACACATATATATATATATATATATATATATATATATATATATATATATATATATATATATATACATATCTATATATATATATATATATATATATATATATATATATATATATATATATATATATATATATATATATATATATATATATATATATATATATATATATATATATATATATATATATATATATATATATATATATATATATATATATATATATATATATATATATATATATATATATATATATATATATATATATATATATATATATATATATATATATTGCTATAGATATATCTATATGTGGTATTTATTTATATTCTGTCTCTGTATGTACGGAGAGGGAGAGGTATAACTCCGTGTAGGTGTGGGTATATACACACACACACACACACACCTCTACATTTTTACATCCACATCTGGTTATTCCATTCTTTACCATATAGAATAGACTGTGCTGCAGTGGGACTCGTAGTGGGTGTGGCTGCTATTTGGGCGGCGCCTCTGCCCAATGAACACTATTGCTTACATCCCTGGGGCTGTCTGTATAGACCCACTCCAGCAAACACCTGCATGCCTAGACCCATAATTAGCTACCCATAGTTCCCCCACCCGCACCTCCTCTACAGCACTCATCCTTACTCTGGGTGCAAGTCGGGTCTAAACACACCAGTACACATTGCCCACTCTCCACTTCCTGGGACTCATCTCATACATTGTCTCGACCCATGGGTCATCAGGCTTTCTCACCCTTGTATTCTGGGTATGTACACACCCCTCCTTGATAGGTCATTGCATGGGATTCCTCTTATAACAGAACAATTTTTGGGGTGTCCCACAAGGGACGCTCCTGTCTCTGCTCCAAGATTAGACTTCAGGGGTCCACTGTGTCCCCCTCTGGTTGTATCCTGCCTGTGGTCTGGGAAGCAGTGGATTGTTTACATTGTTTGTGGGTTTGTTTGTATGTTTCCTCTGTCCGGCTGGTTGGAGGGAGTTTATGCTACGTGTTACACTTTTCTTGCTTGGGCCCCTCACCTCCATTGGCATGGCCTGTGAACATATGTCATTCTTAGGTGCTGTATCTTATCATAGGTATATATCTGTGTATATCTACACATACACACACACACACACACACATATATATATATATATATATATATATATATATATATATATATATATATATATATATATATATATATATATATATATATATATATATATATATATATATATATATCTATACATATCTAACGACATGTGGATGTATGGGTGTCTGCATATGTATATCTGTATTTGTGGGTATTTATTTATATGTCTATCTATGTATGTATTCATTTGTACTACAGAGAGGGGAGGTATATATCTATATAGTTATGGGTATTCATACAAACGCATATACCTCTATTTCTTTAGCCACATATCCAGTAATGTTGACTGGTATTGCTGGGTACTGTTTTTCGTGTGCATACCGACCAACCTTGTGTGCCACCTATGCTTTGCGATACCTATGGCTGACTCTGTTAGTGTACACAGACCCACACGTGACACTGGCTGTTTGATAAGTGTTTGTGAGCAGGTTTGCGCAGAGATTAGCACTGCTGACTTTTGGTCACAGTGTGTTACATGCAGTTAGTGTCTCTTTTGCTTGATCTGTGTCGGCGGTGCTTCACCCCACCCATATGCACTTGCACACACTTACTAGTGCTTACATATGCTTACTATTACTTATCTGTGCTTACGCCTGCTTATTGCTGACTTATTCATTATGGTACTGACTCTTCACATGTGCATTTCATGCAGTACTCCAGTTCACATTTAATTGTTATTTGGTAGGTTCTACAGCAATAAAATGTACATAATTGTTTGTATACAGATTACACATGGTAAATGGTATGTGTTGCAGTGGGACTCGAACTGGGAATGCCTCCTCATTAGGCAGATGCTCTGACCACTACACTATTGCTGTGCTGCTTCATTTGCTATATCTTCCTTGTTTTCCTTCAGCCTTTCATGCTGCTTTACCCATAGCTGAGTGATGGGCAGACCCACGCACCTATGGTTAGCTGTACTCGGAGTTTTAAATACATTACTACATGAGTTTCTTCGTGTTTTTTTTTCAGTGTACTCTTGCTGTTGAACACATGGGGACTGCTGGTGGGGATATATGGACACTTATGAGCGGTCTCACTCTCTTATGTACACATTCTTCTGTTCTTCTTTGCAGAGGCCTGTTTATTCTGAGAGCTCTGCTCTCAGACAAGCCCCCTGCACTCGTCCACCCTCCGTGTAGCATTAGGTGTTTGGGCAGCATGCCTTCCTTAATATGCATGGCTTGCTGCCATCCTCCTCTTAGACTGGCACTTCTGTGCAGGACTAGAGTAATCCTGCACAGAGAATTAGTGAATCCGGGGGATTGTTTTAAGTATTTTGAAAGTTTCAGTTGTCAGCTTTTTATTGTATTGCTCCTCTCTTTATACCAATTAGTTTTTTTTTTTTATCACAGACACTGATTAAAAGTATAGCACTGCCACAAAACAGCACATTACATTTACCTTCCAGCTGTAATGAACATGGTAAATGGAGCATTGATATATCCATTCTCTGAAACCTCTCCTTTAATTCTAGATCTAATTCTTCTACTAACATACTCCATTTCTTGTTTATTAAAGGAACAAGATTATCTGTATCCCACCTACCTTTCTAGTTCTTAGAACGTAGATATGGCCACCTGTCAAGTTAATTTGCCTAAATATAATTAGTAACATTGCTTAAAGTGGCTTGCGTACTACCACTATTGACTATGTCTTGAAGTGAGAATAATATTTATCTGAAATATTTTATCTTCACCTTGTTTATATCATTACACGGACAGTATTATGTTGGATGTAAGGCCTGCAGTAGATCTATAAACTAAATTAGTCTGGGGATCCAGGATATTTCTAATTGTTATATCAGCTGTTTTAGCAAAATTAAGTTTGTACCATTGTTGTGACTATACAAAATGTCAGGAATATTTCTGCTTATACCTATGACTGAGTTGAAAAAATGCATTTCAAAGACAAGTACTTAACATGGTTTCTTGATGTAAGAATTTGATTACATGTAATAATATAGCCATATACTTCATACAAGTCTAGTTTTATCTAATAAATGATCTTAAAGGACATACAAATGTAATGGAAATTAAAAGCATGCTCTTAAAATCTTGGCTTACCTAGTTCAACCTTTAATGACTAGAGTGTAGTTATTCGTTAAAAGTATGCATTTGTATAGCTTGGGTTCTTTTCTTGTTTGCAAGAGTTACTTTGTATCTTCTCCAAATGCCACAAAGGGTCTTTTAACAATTTATCAAGTTACTAGGCTGGGGCATCTAGCTGAAATATCCAGCTAACTTGCTCTACCTCCTGCCTTGGTAGTTATATTAATATAATGGTCACATATATGAACCAAATATATCATTGTATCATAGCAACACAGTAATACAATTTTTTCTTGGGAATTTCGTCTGGTGACATCCTTGGCTGCCATCTTGTATAGACTCTACACAACATGTCTAAACTATGGTAAGTTGTGAGAAATTGTATTCAGTATTATCTAAGTTATTGCAATAATTAACCAGAATAGTTTTATTTATTAATGCATTTATTCATTCTTTGTTGATCAGGTTAGTCCCACAAGGCTAGTAGACTCTTTTCAAGTCATATTTATACTACTAGAAAAAATTTGGCCAGGGCAACTGGGAACTTTTCCTACTTTTTTGATAGATGCTGTGGGATCTTTTACATCCACCTAAGCTACCACTAACTCAAGAAAATGTAACCTCAGTTTAACGTGTTATCTGAAGGGTGAAAAAAGCCGAGGATCTTAATTCTGAAACTTAACTTCACTGTGGGTTCACCCCTTCCACAGTCCATACATTTATTCATTCATGTGTGCACACATTCATAAAATGTCACCAACTATTACTTTTTAAAATATCAACATATATAGACATGCATTCATACAAACATAGCGAATCAGACCAGGCATTATCCTAACTAAATGTTCACTTCCCATTCATTCAACTGCAGAGTCCATGCTATTCATTCATTCCTCAAGGATTTGAATCATCATGAGTAGCATTAAGAATCTCAGTAGAAATTATCAATAGCCTATGTCTTTGGGCTGATAAACAACATTTATAAATATAACAGTTTTAAAGGTGTATGGTGTAAAACTGTAAATTAACACAGAGAAGGAATCATTTAAAGTAAATTTATTTCTTTCAGAAAGATTTACCAGGTAGCTGCTGAGAATCTGTTGCAAAGCATCAGGATCAATACCCATCTGTAAGTGAAGCTGTAACATTTAGTTACTTAGTATCTATAATATATCATCCTTGGTTGTCTGTGAGCAGAGATATAAGAAAACAGCCTGGAGTTCACATGCAAGACTTCTTAAAATAAAATTGGCAATGTCTATTACTTGGAAACTGTTAAGAAAAGGAAAGCATCTACAAGCTGCACTGTTTTCCTTTACAATAATCTGCTTGCTAATTGCTCATTTGTTTTCTTTATAATGATATGCTTCTGTTTCCTGATAATTGTACTGTGTCACTGTCATTCATTTCTATTATTATTATTAAGATGTACAACTATGGTTACTCTTATAAGAGACTAGGAAAAACACATAAATAGGAATGAATATATTACAAAATTTATAAATAAATCAGGTACCTTGTCTGTTTCAAGGGCAAACGTTGTGTATTATGTATCAGATTGAAATGTGTCACTTTTCAAATGTTATATAAATGTTTCCTTTTCAAGGGTGTCCTAAGACCTTACTTTATTTAAGCAATTTTGCTCAGAATTATGCAAAGAATAAGTTATGGATGATGGACCCAAATGAAGCTGTAGAGTATTGAGCTAATTAGCTGCTCGTAGCATTAGCTCTCTGTGCTATACTGCCATTCTTTTCTAAGCATCTAGTATCCATCGTACTTCTGAAGTAGTCCCCCAGGCACAATAAGCAGGCGGAAATCATTGAAAAGTCCTCAAGATGTGTAATGGCTGCCATGGCAGCCCGAATCAAATATCTGACAAAGATATATTATAACCGATCCTAGATACAAAAGTCCTCAGACTCAGAGATTTTGTTCGTTAGGCTCCTAACATTCAGTTATGGTACTTTGATGTTATCCAGTTTGGAAATTCTTTTGTTAAAATGTGTATCGAGTGACCTCTGCCTAAAAAGGGCACTATGAGATTAACTGAGGGGAAAAAAATGCAAACCATACTGAATCACCTTGTAATGAATCTACTAGCCAGTGACTGAAGGCAATTATATCATGTTCAAATTTAGGCATCATTCTTGGTGAAGGTAGAATGCTGTTCTGTGCCATGGGTACGTGATCTATGAATTTTTCCATTTCTTTTGAAACTGTCCTGTAAATGTTTTAAATTAACATTATTTTTGTGACAAACCTAGGTTGTTCACCTATCTCTTTAACCAATTATGGATTTCCCTGTAACATTTCCCATTTATGACATATTATGTTTTTAATTCTACTGACATCCTCATGGTGTTCAATTACCCTCACAATAATATAATTTTTACCTCATTTAAAATAATACTTTTATAACTGTTGATATAACCATGTCTTCATTTTCATTAAAAGTATCTATCTCATTGGTATCTTTACACAAAATGTGAAAAGATTTGTATTGCATTTCACCTACCACTTTTCTAAATATGCCTTCTTTGATGTCCTCATAACTTCTATTCATATTTTTTTCAACTGCTCTAATTCCCTGTAAAGCACTATATTATCTGTAAATACAAACACAGTCAAAACACAGAGGTGCTATAATACCTTTTATTGGACCAATACATGTTTTACAATTATGCTTTTGGACTAACAGAAGACTTTAATTGGGGATAACTCCCAATGAAGAACTGTTAATCTGAAAGGCTGAGTAATTGTAAAACCTATGTTGGTCCAATCAAAAAAATTACATCACTTTGATTTTACAGTGTCTGACATTTCTGCTACTGGGCCAGCACTGCTTTTCTTAATTTTTCCTACCTGTATTATGTCTAGTGAGTCTAAAATCATTTACTGTCTATTTGTAAGTGGTATTGTCCTTTATGTACTGCATTTCATTGATGACATATATATATATATATATATGTGTATATATGTGTATATATATATATATATATATATATATATATATATATATATATATATATATATTTATATTTGCACTAGTATGTTTTTAGATATTTATAACTGTGATATTTATAACTGAGTTTTTTATATGGAGTGTACTGATTCAAATTATGCTTATGATCTATCAATTTATGAAAAGATCGTTTTTATTTTTATTTTTAAGAAACTGTTACAGTGTAACATTTTTTGTGAAGAGTGATGTACCTTTAAGATTTCAAAAAGCTTTTTGGCTCCAAAATCTGTTTAAATTACATAGATCTTGATGTTTTTAGGTGTTCTGATGAAGTCTGCAATCGGCAGATGAAAGCGCTTAACTTTTTTGGAATTCATTCGTAGTGGATGTTTGTTTATTGTGGCGTCCTGTCGTTGTGTGTACAATAAACGGTTCAGTTGTGGAAGCTGCGTTAACCTTCATTGCCTTTATCAGACCAGTGTCGGAATTTGGTGTGTGATATATATATATATATATATATATATATATATATATATATATATATATATATATAAAATTACATAGGATGGGGACAGCCTTTTTTCTCAGAAACTTTGTTGCCAACCATTTAAAATGTCATTCAGTCAGATTGCCAGTTCACTGATATGCAGAGACTAAAAGACAAAAACCTGAACATATATACATTAAGTCTGAGACTGCAGTTTCTCACAATATTCTTTAAACCAAAGCAGCATTTTTTAAAAGTTTATAATGTCATGTTCACAAGCAGAAATATTGTTTTTAGTCATTAAGATTAGTTATGGTGTTAACGATAATAAAGTTTTAGTAAAGTAGAATTCTTTTTTTTTTTAGTTTAAAGAAATACCTTTCTCCAATTCCATTAAATTGACATTGGTGAATGAAGGTGCCATGATAGCCTCCATAGCCCCCCTCTCCCCTTTTTAGTTTATAAACGTTGTCTCCAAAAAACAAAATAAAAAGGACATTGTTAAGAATTAATTCCATTACAGTGCAAATCATGTGAATGTTGTTAAGACTACAGCCACTTTCACTGAATAAAAATTCTCTCACCATATCTAGTACTTCCTGATGGAGAATAACTGAATACAAATATGTTATACATACTATCACTATTATAAATATAGGTCCTAAAAACTTAGGAGGGTATTCATTATCCAAGATTTCATAACTACATAGTGCTTATCAGGAAGGGGCACTGCTATGTGTATTTGCAAGTAAGCTAAGCGCTGGCTATTCACACTGAATAAGGACAAGAGAAGGTGTTTTGAAAAAGAAAATGCCTACTTACGGCAAAAGTGTAAAATACCTAAAGTCAAGCATAAGTACATACAGATTACTATATAAAAGCCGTAGTGTCATATGACTTTGAATGTGTTCAGATATTGAAGAGGGACATGGCTATATGTACTTGCACTTGAAAGACTTAAGACAAGTGGCAGCTCTTATTATTGATATTTTAAAAAATAAAGGGTATAATTTTTATATAGGGCTATCCTTATGTGAACACCATATTGCTTGCTTTAAACAATAGAAGGAGGGAGATAGGAAAGACTGAAAAATGGTTTGCACACAACTAACAGGGAGACACAGAAGGAACACATTAAGAGGGTTGTGCTGCAGGACATGGGAGTGAAGGGCACGGTGTTTTGTTAAGGGTAGACCCCTTATTTTTTCAAGATTTTTTATATAGGAAGGTAATGTGGGTGGCAGTAGGTAAGAGGGTATATGAGAAAGGACAAGGGATAATGACAAGTGGTGCACAGCAAGAGTCTCCAGTCCACGGAGCCTTAAATGTTTCGATTGCTAGATGGTGGTGCAATTGAAGACCATAATGTTGATAGGGCACAAGCCTGTGGTGGCATAGTGTTCAGCACCAAGTGGGGCAGCAAGTCTTCAACCTGCTGAAGAGATGACTTGACAGACTGAAGCTTTCTGTCCATGACCTGTTTGAACATGTCCTCAACCAAGTCCTGAAGACTTTGTTTAGCAAGGCTTGCCAGGTTGCCATGTTCTGGGGCTCTTGCAGGACAGGTGCCACTGTCCTGACCCTGTGAGGATGCCACTGGATAGGCAGAGTGGGAATATTCCCTAAGCTGGGAGATATGAGGTTGAGCTGCTCTTGAGAAATTTGAATTGATAAAAAAAATGAACATAACTTTGAGAGAGAAAATAAAATAGAAAAAGGAATGCATAATTTAACTAAGAAAATCAGAGAAAAAGGGGGGAGGCAAAAGAGAAAATGCACACAATAAATTCAGACAAACTGTTACACAGCATTTAATTTCTTTCTTTAAAAAAATTATTTTTATCAATTTTTATTGAAGTAAAACAGAATGTACAGGAAGAGCTCATGCATGCATGGAACCATTGATTTGAGAAGTGCTTGGTGTATATAGGAAGAATGATATGAGACGTGCTTATGCATATTTGGGATTAAATGATATAGGAAGTACTTAGGATTACTTCTGAAGAAAGAGTGTACTGCTACCAAATTTTGGTGGGCTTACATTTTGAAGTCTACTGTACTAACATAAATGATCATATTTGTGCCTGATAAGCATTTGTTTGCAATATTGTACTGAAACCACCCTTTATAAATATTTACATCTTATAAAATCAGTTAAAGACAGAATACTGCACTTATATATTGTTGTATCTTTTACATTTGGTTGCAGTAATGTACTAAAGGTGCTGTATTGCTTCAGTTACCAACCTTTATAAAATATTTCTTTATATACATTAAGCAAATCAGTTAAAGACAGAATACTCTACTTACATATTGACATAGCTTTTACATTTGTTTGCAGTAATTTACTGAATGCACAATATTGCTTCATTTACAACCCTTTATATAGTACTTCTTTATATACATTAATAATATCAGTTAAAAGCAGAATACTGCACTTATACATTGACATATATTTTATATGTGGTTGCAGTGATGTACTGAGCCCAAATTAATGCTTCAGTTACCATTCATTGTACATTATCTTTATATACATTAATGAAATAAGTTAAACACAGAATTCTGTTTAGTACTTTATTCATGCTTGACAGCTGCATCAGCAAGTTTAGCCATTTGCCTGCTCTGCTAACTCCTATAACTGTTCTTAGTATTAGCTAGAAAGAACAACAGTACATCAGCCACCACACTCTTACATACAGGAATACCTCAAGACATCATACTGGCCCCTCTTCCTTTCTCCATTTTTATAAATAAGCTTACACTCAACCTTCCCCAACTTCCAAATTTACTATATGCTGATAACATGGTTATCTTCCACTCCAACCACACAACCTACTCAGTTCAACATGATCTGCAAAAAGATTTCCTTTCATCAGGCTCAGTATCAAATAACAAATTACTTAACTTCTGAAAACCTAAAACTATGCTCTTCAGAACCTCCACTAAAATACAAACAAACCCTAAACTCATTTCTTATTTTTGACCACCATAACAGTGCTATTGAGCAAGCTAAAAACTTCACATACCTAGGAGTTTGGCTTGATTCCTCACTTAACTTCCGCCATTATCTCAGCAACACCTGGAAAAAGATATAATCCCTACTCTTCTGAGCCAACAAAATCTCCTTTTTCCTCTCCCGCCCAATAAGAAATGCAATTAGCAAGGGATTCTTATGGCTCAAATTGAGTATTGCCTATTTCTTGTAACATCTGCCTCCAAATGAAATTCTACCATCATCCAAACAATCTCCATCTCCATCTGTCACTTCATTACCCTTTCCCCTATGAACACCACTGTCTTACATTAACCAAAAACACCTGGCTGATGATTCTGCAACAAGCCAATCTATTCCCTGACTTTCAACTTTTCTGACTCCTACTCTTCTCTTTCCTGTAGCTTACTTAAACAGCCTCCATTAGATCTCATAGACATTCAGGGACTCTGTGGTAAGCACCTAGCTCTAACCACTACCTATCTACTCATGGACTCAAGTTCTGAAGGGATCTTCTCTCAAATCATAAAGAGCACTCTAACTCCTCCTCCTTTCAGGCACAACTCAAAGAACATCTCTAAAAGCACAAGCTGCTTGTAACTGCTCTGCTTTAGGTCACATAACCTAATCTCCCTAATCTCCCTAATCTCCTCTTTTCAAGTCATATTTATACTACTAGAAAAAATTTGGCCAGGGCAACTGGGAACTTTTCCTACTTTTTTGATAGATGCTGTGGGATCTTTTACATCCACCTAAGCTACCACTAACTCAAGAAAATGTAACCTCAGTTTAACGTGTTATCTGAAGGGTGAAAAAAGCCGAGGATCTTAATTCTGAAACTTAACTTCACTGTGGGTTCACCCCTTCCACAGTCCATACATTTATTCATTCATGTGTGCACACATTCATAAAATGTCACCAACTATTACTTTTTAAAATATCAACATATATAGACATGCATTCATACAAACATAGCGAATCAGACCAGGCATTATCCTAACTAAATGTTCACTTCCCATTCATTCAACTGCAGAGTCCATGCTATTCATTCATTCCTCAAGGATTTGAATCATCATGAGTAGCATTAAGAATCTCAGTAGAAATTATCAATAGCCTATGTCTTTGGGCTGATAAACAACATTTATAAATATAACAGTTTTAAAGGTGTATGGTGTAAAACTGTAAATTAACACAGAGAAGGAATCATTTAAAGTAAATTTATTTCTTTCAGAAAGATTTACCAGGTAGCTGCTGAGAATCTGTTGCAAAGCATCAGGATCAATACCCATCTGTAAGTGAAGCTGTAACATTTAGTTACTTAGTATCTATAATATATCATCCTTGGTTGTCTGTGAGCAGAGATATAAGAAAACAGCCTGGAGTTCACATGCAAGACTTCTTAAAATAAAAATTGGCAATGTCTATTACTTGGAAACTGTTAAGAAAAAGGAAAGCATCTACAAGCTGCACTGTTTTCCTTTACAATAATCTGCTTGCTAATTGCTCATTTGTTTTCTTTATAATGATATGCTTCTGTTTCCTGATAATTGTACTGTGTCACTGTCATTCATTTCTATTATTATTATTAAGATGTACAACTATGGTTACTCTTATAAGAGACTAGGAAAAACACATAAATAGGAATGAATATATTACAAAATTTATAAATAAATCAGGTACCTTGTCTGTTTCAAGGGCAAACGTTGTGTATTATGTATCAGATTGAAATGTGTCACTTTTCAAATGTTATATAAATGTTTCCTTTTCAAGGGTGTCCTAAGACCTTACTTTATTTAAGCAATTTTGCTCAGAATTATGCAAAGAATAAGTTATGGATGATGGACCCAAATGAAGCTGTAGAGTATTGAGCTAATTAGCTGCTCGTAGCATTAGCTCTCTGTGCTATACTGCCATTCTTTTCTAAGCATCTAGTATCCATCGTACTTCTGAAGTAGTCCCCCAGGCACAATAAGCAGGCGGAAATCATTGAAAAGTCCTCAAGATGTGTAATGGCTGCCATGGCAGCCGAATCAAATATCTGACAAAGATATATTATAACCGATCCTAGATACAAAAGTCCTCAGACTCAGAGATTTTGTTCGTTAGGCTCCTAACATTCAGTTATGGTACTTTGATGTTATCCAGTTTGGAAATTCTTTTGTTAAAATGTGTATCGAGTGACCTCTGCCTAAAAAGGGCACTATGAGATTAACTGAGAGGAAAAAAATGCAAACCATACTGAATCACCTTGTAATGAATCTACTAGCCAGTGACTGAAGGCAATTATATCATGTTCAAATTTAGGCATCATTCTTAGTGAAGGTAGAATGCTGTTCTGTGCCATGGGTACGTGATCTATGAATTTTTCCATTTCTTTTGAAACTGTCCTGTAAATGTTTTAAATTAACATTATTTTTGTGACAAACCTAGGTTGTTCACCTATCTCTTTAACCAATTATGGATTTCCCTGTAACATTTCCCATTTATGACATATTATGTTTTTAATTCTACTGACATCCTCATGGTGTTCAATTACCCTCACAATAATATAATTTTTACCTCATTTAAAATAATACTTTTATAACTGTTGATATAACCATGTCTTCATTTTCATTAAAAGTATCTATCTCATTGGTATCTTTACACAAAATGTGAAAAGATTTGTATTGCATTTCACCTACCACTTTTCTAAATATGCCTTCTCTTTTGATGTCCTCATAACTTCTATTCATATTTTTTTCAACTGCTCTAATTCCCTGTAAAGCACTATATTATCTGTAAATACAAACACAGTCAAAACACAGAGGTGCTATAATACCTTTTATTGGACCAATACATGTTTTACAATTATGCTTTTGGACTAACAGAAGACTTTAATTGGGGATAACTCCCAATGAAGAACTGTTAATCTGAAAGGCTGAGTAATTGTAAAACCTATGTTGGTCCAATCAAAGAAATTACATCACTTTGATTTTACAGTGTCTGACATTTCTGCTACTGGGCCAGCACTGCTTTTCTTAATTTTTCCTACCTGTATTATGTCTAGTGAGTCTAAAATCATTTACTGTCTATTTGTAAGTGGTATTGTCCTTTATGTACTGCATTTCATTGATGACATATATATATATATATATATATATATGTGTATATATGTGTATATATATATATATATATATATATATATATATATATATATATATATTTATATTTGCACTAGTATGTTTTTAGATATTTATAACTGTGATATTTATAACTGAGTTTTTTATATGGAGTGTACTGATTCAAATTATGCTTATGATCTATCAATTTATGAAAAGATCGTTTTTATTTTTATTTTTAAGAAACTGTTACAGTGTAACATTTTTTGTGAAGAGTGATGTACCTTTAAGATTTCAAAAAGCTTTTTGGCTCCAAAATCTGTTTAAATTACATAGATCGTGATGTTTTTAGGTGTTCTGATGAAGTCTGCAATCGGCAGATGAAAGCGCTTAACTTTTTTGGAATTCATTCGTAGTGGATGTTTGTTTATTGTGGCGTCCTGTCGTTGTGTGTACAATAAACGGTTCAGTTGTGGAAGCTGCATTAACCTTCATTGCCTTTATCAGACCAGTGTCGGAATTTGGTGTGTGATATATATATATATATATATATATATACATATATATATATATATACATATATATAAAATTACATAGGATGGGGACAGCCTTTTTTTCTCAGAAACTTTGTTGCCAACCATTTAAAATGTCATTCAGTCAGATTGCCAGTTCACTGATATGCAGAGACTAAAAGACAAAAACCTGAACATATATACATTAAGTCTGAGACTGCAGTTTCTCACAATATTCTTTAAACCAAAGCAGCATTTTTTAAAAGTTTATAATGTCATGTTCACAAGCAGAAATATTGTTTTTAGTCATTAAGATTAGTTATGGTGTTAACGATAATAAAGTTTTAGTAAAGTAGAATTCTTTTTTTTTTTAGTTTAAAGAAATACCTTTCTCCAATTCCATTAAATTGACATTGGTGAATGAAGGTGCCATGATAGCCTCCATAGCCCCCCTCTCCCCTTTTTAGTTTATAAACGTTGTCTCCAAAAAACAAAATAAAAAGGACATTGTTAAGAATTAATTCCATTACAGTGCAAATCATGTGAATGTTGTTAAGACTACAGCCACTTTCACTGAATAAAAATTCTCTCACCATATCTAGTACTTCCTGATGGAGAATAACTGAATACAAATATGTTATACATACTATCACTATTATAAATATAGGTCCTAAAAACTTAGGAGGGTATTCATTATCCAAGATTTCATAACTACATAGTGCTTATCAGGAAGGGGCACTGCTATGTGTATTTGCAAGTAAGCTAAGCGCTGGCTATTCACACTGAATAAGGACAAGAGAAGGTGTTTTGAAAAAGAAAATGCCTACTTACGGCAAAAGTGTAAAATACCTAAAGTCAAGCATAAGTACATACAGATTACTATATAAAAGCCGTAGTGTCATATGACTTTGAATGTGTTCAGATATTGAAGAGGGACATGGCTATATGTACTTGCACTTGAAAGACTTAAGACAAGTGGCAGCTCTTATTATTGATATTTTAAAAAATAAAGGGTATAATTTTTTATATAGGGCTATCCTTATGTGAACACCATATTGCTTGCTTTAAACAATAGAAGGAGGGAGATAGGAAAGACTGAAAAATGGTTTGCACACAACTAACAGGGAGACACAGAAGGAACACATTAAGAGGGTTGTGCTGCAGGACATGGGAGTGAAGGGGCACGGTGTTTTTGTTAAGGGTAGACCCCCTTATTTTTTCAAGATTTTTTATATAGGAAGGTAATGTGGGTGGCAGTAGGTAAGAGGGTATATGAGAAAGGACAAGGGATAATGACAAGTGGTGCACAGCAAGAGTCTCCAGTCCACGGAGCCTTAAATGTTTCGATTGCTAGATGGTGGTGCAATTGAAGACCATAATGTTGATAGGGCACAAGCCTGTGGTGGCATAGTGTTCAGCACCAAGTGGGGCAGCAAGTCTTCAACCTGCTGAAGAGATGACTTGACAGACTGAAGCTTTCTGTCCATGACCTGTTTGAACATGTCCTCAACCAAGTCCTGAAGACTTTGTTTAGCAAGGCTTGCCAGGTTGCCATGTTCTGGGGCTCTTGCAGGACAGGTGCCACTGTCCTGACCCTGTGAGGATGCCACTGGATAGGCAGAGTGGGAATATTCCCTAAGCTGGGAGATATGAGGTTGAGCTGCTCTTGAGAAATTTGAATTGATAAAAAAAATGAACATAACTTTGAGAGAGAAAATAAAATAGAAAAAGGAATGCATAATTTAACTAAGAAAATCAGAGAAAAAGGGGGGAGGCAAAAGAGAAAATGCACACAATAAATTCAGACAAACTGTTACACAGCATTTAATTTCTTTCTTTAAAAAAATTATTTTTATCAATTTTTATTGAAGTAAAACAGAATGTACAGGAAGAGCTCATGCATGCATGGAACCATTGATTTGAGAAGTGCTTGGTGTATATAGGAAGAATGATATGAGACGTGCTTATGCATATTTGGGATTAAATGATATAGGAAGTACTTAGGATTACTTCTGAAGAAAGAGTGTACTGCTACCAAATTTTGGTGGGCTTACATTTTGAAGTCTACTGTACTAACATAAATGATCATATTTATGCCTGATAAGCATTTGTTTGCAATATTGTACTGAAACCACCCTTTATAAATATTTACATCTTATAAAATCAGTTAAAGACAGAATACTGCACTTATATATTGTTGTATCTTTTACATTTGGTTGCAGTAATGTACTAAAGGTGCTGTATTGCTTCAGTTACCAACCTTTATAAAATATTTCTTTATATACATTAAGCAAATCAGTTAAAGACAGAATACTCTACTTACATATTGACATAGCTTTTACATTTGTTTGCAGTAATTTACTGAATGCACAATATTGCTTCATTTACAATCCTTTATATAGTACTTCTTTATATACATTAATAAAATCAGTTAAAAGCAGAATACTGCACTTATACATTGACATATATTTTATATGTGGTTGCAGTGATGTACTGAGCCCAAATTAATGCTTCAGTTACCATTCATTGTACATTATCTTTATATACATTCATGAAATAAGTTAAACACAGAATTCTGTTTAGTACTTTATTCATGCTTGACAGCTGCATCAGCAAGTTTAGCCATTTGCCTGCTCTGCTAACTCCTATAACTGTTCTTAGTATTAGCTAGAAAGAACAACAGTACATCAGCCACCACACTCTTACACACAGGAATACCTCAAGACATCATAATGGCCCCTCTTCCTTTCTCCATTTTTATAAATAAGCTTACACTCAACCTTCCCCAACTTCCAAATTTACTATATGCTGATAACATGGTTATCTTCCACTCCAACCACACAACCTACTCAGTTCAACATGATCTGCAAAAAGATTTCCTTTCATCAGGCTCAGTATCAAATAACAAATTACTTAACTTCTGAAAACCTAAAACTATGCTCTTCAGAACCTCCACTAAAATACAAACAAACCCTAAACTCATTTCTTATTTTTGACCACCATAACAGTGCTATTGAGCAAGCTAAAAACTTCACATACCTAGGAGTTTGGCTTGATTCCTCACTTAACTTCCGCCATTATCTCAGCAACACCTGGAAAAAGATATAATCCCTACTCTTCTGAGCCAACAAAATCTCCTTTTTCCTCTCCCGCCCAATAAGAAATGCAATTAGCAAGGGATTCTTATGGCTCAAATTGAGTATTGCCTATTTCTTGTAACATCTGCCTCCAAATGAAATTCTACCATCATCCAAACAATCTCCATCTCCATCTGTCACTTCATTACCCTTTCCCCTATGAACACCACTGTCTTACATTAACCAAAAACACCTGGCTGATGATTCTGCAACAAGCCAGTCTATTCCCTGACTTTCAACTTTTCTGACTCCTGCTCTTCTCTTTCCTGTAGCTTACTTAAACAGCCTCCATTAGATCTCATAGACATTCAGGGACTCTGTGGTAAGCACCTAGCTCTAACCACTACCTATCTACTCCTGGACTCAAGTTCTGAAGGGATCTTCTCTCAAATCATAAAGAGCACTCTAACTCCTCCTCCTTTCAGGCACAACTCAAAGAACATCTCTAAAAGCACAAGCTGCTTGTAACTGCTCTGCTTTAGGTCACATAACCTAATCTCCCTAATCTCCTAACCATACCGCCTATCATTTTCCCTACAGCATCTCTGCTCTAACTCCTAACATGTAGTTACTCTAACTGATGTAAATACTATACATAACAGTTTTTATTGACCATCTTCTTAAATTGTTTTTCCATTATATATTAACTATTCCTTTTTTCAGTGTGCTATTTTATTGTATAAATTATTTTTATGTTTTCCACTTGGAGTATATTCACATTTTGGCTGGGGTTGAAAATGGTCCGATAGGAAAGTAATAAATAAAAAGAAGACTATAAGACAATTGTTGTTTCCTATATTTCACCTATTTCTTCCCTAACATTACTGATATAACTATTATGAATATGCAAGGCATTTTACTCACTGCTTATTATATATTCATATAAATATTAATTAATATGTGAATTGTCATGCTGTACCAATCTTCCCTTTAATGTAAGTTATAAAAAATGCCACACTGTTACATTTGTGCACCATATGTCTTTTTGGGGAAGAGTTTTGTCTGTTATTTTTCCATAGACTAGATTGCACTTTAAAATGTAACATTCTGTGAATTGTGTTCTGGTAGAAAGTGTACACAAACAGAAAATGTATTACTTCAAGGAAGTTGTTTATTCTTTATCTACACATACTTTGGTACAATTATGTGTGCTTTGAAGGTTTTCTGACTAATAAATGTACTAAGCATATAAGGGGATGGTTTAAAATGTATAAAGAAGCAATACAACTGGTATGTATAAATAATACAACTGGTCATTTCTCATGAAAGTATGTTCTGGCCATTCACTAGACACTGCAACCTCCACCCCCCATCTCCACTCTCATTAGGGTGTGGTGCCTGACTCAAAGTTCAGCCATCTTGTATGTTCAATTAATAATATGGAAGAAATTGCTGTCTTATACAATTACTGTACTAATAAATATTTTCTGGACTACACAAAGAAAATCCTTTCTTTACAAAAATGGTCTGCAAGTACTTTAACTGCTAACCAAGGTAATGTTATACTGTGAAATTATGTGGCAATGCAGTTTAGTTTTGGATAGTGTGTAAATACATACATTTATATACATGAAAAAAGTTCTAAATGTACTCATGCAAATGCATATCTGTAATTTACAGATATATATATATATATATATATATATATATATATATATATATATATATATATATATATATATATATATACAAACGTATATACATTTCTTTACTGATACATATACATTTGTATTTATACAGGCAGGAATGTTATCACATAGCCATTCCATTTATACGTATACAGATACAATTTGGTTCACAGATATGTTTATACTTTGTTTTGCATTATTATAATAACATTATAGATACATATTTGCAGTTGCATGTACTATTCTGGCAAATAATTTCAATTATGTAAACTTCTTATAGTTTTCTTTTATTTTTTAACTATGTTTAATATGTCCAAAAATAAGGAAAAAAGTTATTCTTAGTGTAGAACTCTGACTCTTTGACATCACCTGATCAACCCACTCAGTGAGCTGATCATTGTACCTATTGCAGCACTGTTTGACAGAGCAGGTGATCGGGGGGGATGACAGGTACTCACCCAACAACTGCTAGATGTCACTCTTTTTCCACTCTCTGCCTGTTATGCATACCTGGATCTTATCCACGTACACCTCACTAAGAAGGCAAATTATAATTATGGGCGCCTTACCTGACCAGCTTGGGCATGACCTTGTGCCTTTACAATTGTTACTATCATTCAATATGCCAGAACCAGAATGAAGATTGTATTGGCAGGGCTGTGGTTCACAAGTTTAGACTCGCTTCCACTGGGGTGTAACATCATCTTAATCAAACCCAGTTAACTATATGGGGCACTGGACCTGGTACTGTTACTATTGGCAAGTTTGATTTGATCAACAATATTTCACCTACGTTTCTTTTTTAAAGGAATACATTCACATGTTATCTATATGGTGGATAAAAGTAATTATGCAATCATTTTTCTTATATATATATATATATATATATATATATATATATATATATATATATATATATATATAAAACCTACAATTGCTACTGCTGCTGTGCATTGCTTTAGTTATATTTTTGGAATACTACACCTGAGTGTCAGATACACATGGCTAATGCAGTGCAGTAGCAGTATTGTTTTTTTTTTTTGGCGGGGGGTCTTTTTGTAGAAGTAAATAGTCCTATGTGTGTATCAACTTTAAGTAAATGTTGAGTCATTTGCAGTAATAAGGGGTGCCATATGACATTAGATGGGCAGAGATATATTATTATCAAGGCTGTGCAAACTCACATGCATACAACTCCATAAGTGCTGGGGACTGCTAAGGACTATTATGGACTCTGTCACTGTCTGCAGCACATTCATGTGAACCTAAGGCTGTAACCATGTGTACAGGAAAGCTATGTATCTGTGTGTGGTCAAACACAATTGAGTATTACTCTGATTCACAGAAATAAGTGTAAAAGGGCCTAATATGCATATAAAATACATAAATGGACCTGAGTTTACATGAAATAGTCTAACACTGCCATATTAACTTGTAATTATTTAAGTTAGGTGGCAAATGACTTAAGAAACCAGACTTTTTTAAAGTAAGAAAAATTAATAGAAGTGTTGTAAATTAATATGAAATCCTTCAAAATTATGTAAAATTGGTGAGATCACTTCAAGAAATGTTTTGTTTTAATCATAAGATGGGTATAATATGATACTTTAGAGAAGAAAATGTAAATCTTTCATTTGTAAATGGAACATCATGACAGTGGCATTGGAAATAATGATCACTGAGAAAATCGTTTTCTTTTGGTGTCATGTAGTGATTGTGTAATCATGGTAAAAATGCAATGTTTTAAATGTGAAGCACTGAAGTGGAAAGGATGCGCTGTTGGCTTCACAAATTGTTTTTACTTGGAGATTTCTGAGTGTCACTGAAGAATGAAAAATGATAGTATTTTGAATATAAGCCAGTGCTAATGGCTAGGGGAAGGATACATCTGTTATCAAACTGATTATTTTACTGTTCTGAATGTATTTGTGATGCTGCAGGCACTATATAATACAACTTTACTTGATTGGAATGAAATATTGCATGTGCATGAAATTATGGGGTTTGTGTCACCTAACTTTTATTATATGAGAATAGCAGGCATGCTTTCATTAATGTGCTATTTGGTTGGTGATTATATCCGCAATTATTTTTGTATGACTGTGGCATACTATTATGCACAGTAATGATGCAGAACAAGGGATCAGGACAGAGAAAGGACAACTTCAGTCATGTGGAAAACTACATCCTTGTAGCAGCCCTTAGGTCATACGACAAATGTCTGTTAGGTAAAGGGGGGCTGAATAACGCTTAAAAGTCAAAGACCTGGAATCAAGTTATAATGGATGGGAATGCAGTTGGTGAAAGAAACAGCACATTAACACAGTGCAAAACTAGGGCAAATTATATGGTAGGATGAGCTAGAATTGATTGTCTATACCAGTACTTTGAGAGGCATCAATTATCCCTTTAACACAAGATGAGAAAAACCTCTTCTACATCCATTGGGATGACTATGACAGAAGGTGATGGCACTGGAATAATTAGAGTTGGTGTAGACACTTACTACTACCAACATCTGCAGCAGCAACATTCACCTATTATGAAGGTTTGGTTTAAAACATATATTCTATTTATACAGAGATATGAATGCTGAATAGAATGATTACATTAAACACATGACAATTACTATTATCATGTCAACCTTCCACATCTACACAGAATGACAATGGAGGCAGTGTACATGGTAAGTGTCCCCCACACCTAGTTTATGCTACTTCCATGTTGGCAATGTTTTCAAATCATTTTTCAGAGTCAGCAATGGATTTAAAAAGTTCCACTAAACCAATACATTTTGAGGATATCAGCAGTAGAATGGCTGTTGGTGATGATGATGATTATATTGATGTTGATGATGAAGATAATGATATTTATGAGGAAAGTGGCACTCAGTCCACAAGTTTAATGACAGGATCTCACACCCAATGACATGTTCACAACTCTGTAGGAAGTGGCAGGGTATCACAAAATCAAGAAGATGCTGATGTTGCACTCACACTTGTACAGGGAGGAAACCCATACATGTCTACACCAGTATCTTCAACCCCATATAAACACTTTCAGGAGAGCATCAGACATTCATAGGTAATAGTGTCCACAGTGACACCTTAACATAGGGGAACCAGACACAGGAATTTGTCAAGGCTACCCCAAGAAGCACATAAAGCCTTGGGTGCCCAATAGCAAATGTCTCATGACATTGTTTGGGCTTAGAACACTGCCACAGAAAGTCAGCTAGAAATGGTCAGAGTCCTCCAGGGCATATGTGAGGATTTCCAGCACTACATGGAAATGGCAATGAGTAGGAATAATGCCATGATCACACTGGTTCATAGTATGGTGGCACTTACCAGCCTCAAATAGGAGTCAGTCTTGAAAGGGGTACTCTACAGACACACAGGGGCAGGTCACGTGTTTCTCAAGGAAGTATTATAATTAGTCAAGGGGAACAAGCACAACAGATTTTATGCAGGACATGTCTGCATTCCTCTACACCTAACAGAACATCTCATTCAAGGTCCCAATCACTGTCCACAGCACTGTCAGATCAGTGTCTGCAGGATCACCTGCATCAAGTGAATCATAAGACCAACTCACCATCCAGATCACATGACAACCCCTCTTCTAAATCATGTGCACTATTATGTAGCCTATCCTTAGGAGATGTGTATGTCATGTTTGACTTTGACCTACCCTGAATCAAGTGTGACAGTTCTGTTGCTTACAATTTGACCTTCATAAACACAATTGACTGCTTAACTTAAAAGGGGACTATGTTATTAAAAAAAAAAAAAAAAAAAGAGGGAGACTTAGGACACTTTCTCCGGGATTCATGAAGCTCAGCGCAAGGACAGTTTTAGCCTTGCGCCAAGCATCCCTCATTACAGATGGTGCACCAGCACCATATGAATATGTATGAGGGTGCGCTCCACACCCTCAATGTGCACAGGAAACATGTGTGAGTGCAGGGGGTGTGTACAAGTGTTCTACGGAGGCATAAACATGCCCTGACAGTTGAACAACCTGCTATGCTTACTATAAGTGCCCGCCTCTAATAGTAAGTCAGTAATTCAGTGTCTGTGGATACCGAAATGTATGCTAAGCATACAAGAGTGTCCACAAACAGTGAAAAAAACACACAAGCACGTAGTGGAATTTTGAGCCCCGTCCCTAGAACTTTCACAATTAGATTCCCCGTGTCACTGTTATACATTTGTATTGCTGCAATATCGAAAGTGTAAGCAAAGCACAGAGTGTTTGGGCATCGCTGCCCTCCGCTGAGCGCAGCTTACATATCAAAATCATTCAAATAGAGAAAAACATGTGGAATCAACATAAACATCAATAGTGTAGTGTTTAGAGCATTCACGGTTCGAGTCCAACAGTAGCACATATCATTTTCCATGTGGAATGAATGTCATTTTGCTGTAAAACTGACATAAGAGTATCGCATGAGATGTTTAACTAAATGTCATTCAATCAAAGTGGTACTGTCATAATGAATAAGGCACTAGTAAGCAGGTCTAAGCACAAATAAGCAGCAGTAAAGATATATAAGTACCAGTAAGCAAGTCTGAGTGTGCTTGCGTGGGCGTAAGCAGTGCCCAGCATTCAAGCTGGGCAGGAGTGAACAAAGCACTGCTACTCACACCACAGGCAGGATATTACCAGTGGGAGTAACATTGTTGATCTGCTAAGTCTACCTTACAATCAGAGGGTAGTCCCTGGTGGGACTACGCAAAAATTGATAGGATGTTTGGCCATCCGACCATTACACAGGCAAGGGCAGGTAAGTTCAAGGACTAAATGGTGGGAGAGCCTGAGAATACATGGGTTGGGACAACATATGTGTAGGGCCCCTAATGCTCGGGAGAGGGCAATGTGTGGAGGTGTGTCATGGCTGCGATAGCAACTGGACAATGGATGGTATGCATGTATGTTGAACTTGGGTGGGGTGGAGGAACTATGGGTATGAAATTATGGATCCAGGCATGTCAGGGTTGGATGGGCTGGTTCTAAATGGACCGCCTCATGGAGGTCCACGAATTCGTTATAAGTATATATGCAAACACACATGCCTACATCTATATGTAGAAATACATTCTCTGTAACATATTCATTCCATTTGCAGACATAAATAACATGAATGTGCCCTTACAAACCTTGACAGTAGATAGAGTAATAGGCTGTGCATAAGAGGGAAGGGATGAAACTGCTAAAACGCAGAAGTGTGTACAATGTCCGAAGTCAGTGTTGTGCTGAAAAAATCAAATGTGAGGTCTTTCTCACACATGGAATCCTTCCTGTGATTTGCCTGCTATAGCAACGCCAATTACTAAACCGGTTTATTTGTAAAAGAATTACGCCAAACTCATACATAATTAGGTTCTCATGTGTAATGTGTGAGTTACCACATAGTCATACTTATTAATTTATTGTAGTGTCATGTTAACGGGAGTAAGGATGTAATGAAGTATAGAGTCTAATCTTGAAATAAAGACATGCGTGTCCAATGTGGGACAACCCAAAAATTGCGAATATTATCCTTTTGGTTGCTCATGTCACCAATGTTTGTGGACTATTTTCCCTTATATCCAGACATTCTACATAGATATCCTATAGAAATACAGTACAATAGTGGATTTGGAAATATTTTACTGTATGTATGTGTTTGTGGAGGTGTTGTGGTTTAGTAATTTTTTACGCCTCACTTTTTTACATCTTTTTTTATACCCCCTTTTTGTGCACATTGTATGGTTTTCATAGAAAGTATTTCATGCTTCATTCATTTATGGTAGACTCTGTCTACACAATATATTTGTTAGAAGGTTCTGTTTAAGGGAAATTGAATGTTATTGGGTTTTAGTGTCCTTTATGTAAGAATGGGACAGTGTGTACTGCTTTAAATATTTTGGCACCATTTTTATGACTAGGGCATTTAAATGTGGTTGGAATTTTGTTTTTTGTTATTCACTTGAAAAAGCTCTGCATATGAGGCAGGGCGAAAGCGCGTGTGTTACTTCATTAAAGACATTTATACCGCCATTTTTTTCTTGGATATATATATATATATATATATATATATATATATATATATATATATATATATATATATTTGCAGACATATACACACACATATATATAGATATTCCGAAGACTGCTGGATAAAAGTAAAAATCCTTTAATGGATAAATATTCAGGATACAAAACCACCATAAAAATCACTGTTGAGTGCTTTCATACACCCTCTTAGGTGAACTTCTTCAGAACAATTTAAAAACAGTCAAAATGCACTTAAATACCTACACAACATAATTGCCAATTGAACAATTACACAATTATTTAAAATTTAAAGGAGCATACTTCTCCCTTATATTACATAGTGTTTCATCTTTAACAAAGGTACAATACAGCAACTATCATTTAAACCGGGATATACTGTTGCTCTCAATCTGATTTGCCATCTAGTTTCCTTGATATTTAAATTATCATCTGTCACTTTACCCTGCATATCTTTATGTACAGAGTCAAGTACAAAGAAATTTGAATTGGAAATATCTCAAGGTAGGCATTCCACTTTAATAATTTAACTTTTTCTGGGAGGTTTGTCCCACATACTTAATTTAACACAAGGCCTATAAATATACCAGCCACTGGGCTTTCCATAATATTATTCCTAATATCTCAAGGTGTTCCAAATTTCTTTCAAATTATTTTCTGGGTTTTGTCCACATGTGCAAACTCGACTTCCACAACCAATAATATCCTCTGTTATTATGTTTTTCTCTTAATATTCCACCTTTCTATATTTCTTGCTGTTCTTTAGTGTCTCATCAAGTTCCTTACTTTACTGCAAATAAGAAGGAAACCAGGCAGTATGTCCTGAGGCAGGAGATATTACCTTTCCTCTTTTTTTAAACTATTTTTCCAATCTCCTCAAGGTTAGGGTTGTACAGTCTTTGGCCTGATTTTACTGGGATGACAAGGCAGGGGCCATAGAAAAAGATCTTCACCTTTTGTTTAATTAATAATCTCAAACCTACAGGTAGTGGGGACACAGTGTACATGGAATGAAGTGGGAAAATTGGGGGCCATAGAGTAGGATCAATTTGGTTTCCCATTAGAATTTTTTTTTTTGGTTTTGGGTGGAATAATGGAAGGGGAAGGAGGTTTAGGTGAACAAGAGGAAATTGAGGTGGGAGGAACAAGCATTATTTAAAACCAAGGTTTCTAATGGCATGAATTGAATATAGCAAGACATTTAGGAAAGAATTAAGTTCAGACCAATTCAATGAAGAGAACAAACGAGGATATGGTAAAATTGCACCAGTTATATTAGGCCAGCAAATAATCGTGTGAGTTATATAAAAGTGAGCACATATGATCGTGGACAGAAACCCATAGTTTAATGAAAAACAGATAAATGAATTAAAAATTAAAAATTATATTCATTGTATATTGTATGTACAGTTATAATATACAATATAAAAGAATATAATTAGAGTTATATTATAATTTTAAATAATTTGTTGTATTTATATTTTATTTTTTTGGTACATTTGCATATTATACATTTTATTTAAGTATAAAATTTTCTTGCTGTGTTTACTCCATTGCAATAGTAAATTTTCTGTTTAAGTTTGTATTATTCAACAAAACTTGTAAGTTTAAATTTATTAATATTTGTTTGATTTTAAATTTATAATTTCTGTGCATTGAGTGTTATTTATTGCGCATTAATTGAAATGAATTGTTTGGTGGGCCACAGCTAAAACAATTAAAATGTGGTAGTTGAGGCCGAAATACAAGAGCAGAAAAAGAAAAAAACTTTTTTTCACTAACCACCTGCATGTCTGTGGCGAAGAAGTTTCCTTTTTCAAATTTTTTTACATTGAGTGTTTCTTATTTACAAAGAATTTAAACCCATGGGTGTTATTTTTTTGAATGTGTCTATTATAAAGCATTTGTGGATGCCTCTATCTTAATGTCTCTCATGTGAACATAAAACCGATCCCTCAGCCTTCTAGAGGTCTTCCCGACATAAAAGCCTGGGCATTGTTGACATAATGCAACATATGCCACATTCACTGAGTTACAATTGTAATGGGGTCTAGTAGTATACGTATAATTCTGAATCGTTACTTGGTCATTCACTAATATGTGTGCACTTATCTTACATGCCCCACATTTGAATGGACCAGTCATTTTGATTTTGTTCACCTGGGTAGTATTAGTAGCCTTTTCCAATATTTGCTTAAAGGTGATATCTTTTTTGTATATCACCTTAGGTACTATTCCTATTTTTTCCATCATATTTGATTCAGATAAAATCAACCACCAATTTTTGAAAATTTCATTAGTTATATATCTGGCATCCAAACTACAAGTAATGATAAATGCTCTATTATATCCCTCTTGTTTGTGTTCTTTTGTGGCTTTCACCATCACCTTATGTATAAGGACGGGTTGAATTAACCCTATTTGTCTTTTTCTTTTGACCTCACCTAAAATATCATAAACAAAACTTTCTGGATAGCCTCTCTTTAAAAACATATTCACTACTTTCCCACACTCATCCAAAAAATTCTTTTCATTCAATATCATCCGGGCCAGTCTAATGAACTGGCCCTTAACAACAGCTTTTTTCTGATGTGTGGGATGATTACTGGTGTAATGTAAATATGTATTAGAAGACATAGGTTTTCTATGTATGTTTGACTCATATTGGCCATGTAGATAATTTTTTTCTCACTTCCACATCCAGAAATACAATTTTGTGCTGGTCAACATTATAAGAAAATTGTAAAAAAGGAACTGTATTATTCACATAATTTAAGAACTGGTTTAGCTCATCTATAGTACTATTCCACACAAGGAACAAATCATCCAAAAATCTTACATACATGCTACATTTGGCATAAAATGAACTTGTTTTAATGTAAATTTCTTCCCATTCACCCATAATGTAGTTAGCAAACATGGGGGCACATGATGGCCCCATGGCAACCCCAGTACTTTGTCTGAAATACTGTCCCTCAAAATATAAAAAAATTATTTTTGAGGACAATTTCCATAAGTGCACACATAGTAGTCACATCACACTTGTGTACAGATCTACTTCTATATAGTTGCTCTTCAAACCTTTCTATACCAACTTCATGTGGAATAACAGAAAATAAATCATGCACATCTAATGTGACTAAGACTGCTTCCTTATTAAACTCGAGGTTCCCTTCTTCAGAAGGTTTTTGTTTTGGTTCCACATTTGTGTTTTTACATTTTGGTGTGTGTGTGTGTGTGTGCGCGTAAATATACACAGATATACAGTTATGATAGCAAACAGCACACAAGAATGACATATGTTTACAGGCTATGCCAATGGAAGTGAGGGGCCCAAGCACGAAACATGAAACACATGACATGACCATCCACCCCCGCTCCAAGCCGGACACAGGAAACATACACACAAACCCGCAAACAATGTAAATTTTCCACTGCTTCCCAGACCACAGGCAGGATACAACCGGGGGGAGGTACACAGTGCACCCGTGAAATCTAATCTTGGAACACAGACAGGAGCATCCCTTGCAGGACACCCCAGAAATTGACATAAGACCAAAAGAAGGTGATACGCTGAACATTCTGGTTGGGGTGTGTACATATCCACAATTCAAAGGTGGGAAAGCCTGATGACCCATGGGTAAAGACAATGTATGACATGGGTCCCATGAAGTTGAGAGTGGGCAGCGTATAGTGGTGTGTTCAGACCCGACCAGGACCCAGAGTAAAGATGGGTGCTGTAGAGGAGCTGCGGGTGGGGGAACTATGGGCAGCTAGTTATGGGTCTAGGTGTGCAGGTGTTGGCTGATGTGGGCCTGTATAGACAGCCCCAGGGATGTAAGCAAAAGTGTTCATTGGGCAGAGGCGTCACCCAACAAGCAGCCACACCTGCTATGAGTCCCACTGTAGCAAAGTGTAATCCACATGACAAGGAACAGAATAACCAGATGTAGATGTATATATGTAGAGGTATGTGCGTGTATATCTACCCATAGCAACATAGAGATATCCCTCTCCCTCTCTGTAGTACAAATGTATACATACAGAGACAGAATACATATACATACCCACATATAGATATATACATATGCAGACACCCATCGACCCATATGTTGTTAAATATATATATATAACTGTAAATATACACATGTATATAGCTAGGATATGATACAGCAGTTATGAATTACATATATTCACAGGCCATGCATATGGGGCTGAGAGGTCCAATTAACAAACGTGTAACATGTAGCATCAACTCCCCCCAGCTAGGCCGATGAGACAAACAGACACACAATAAAAGTAAACACACCAGTGCTTCCCAGACCACTGGCAGGATCATACCATTGGGAGAGACCTGCCAAGTCTAATCTTGAAACAAAGACATCAATGTCCCTTGTGGGACACCCAAAAATTAGTGATCATCAGAGTCAGTCCCTGTAATGATTCATCAAACCAGGCTGTAGACGTACACGGACCAGCAGGTTGTGCAAGCCTGATAACACATGGGTCGACACAACATTACAACATGTGTCCTGACACATGGAGAGTGGGCAGTGTGTAGTGGTGTGTTTATACCCCACCTGCACCCACAGTAAGGATGAGTACTGTAGAGGAGGGGCAGGTGGGGGAACTATGGGTAATGCAATTATTGGCCTAGGCATGCAGGTGTTGGCTGGCACAGTCATATTAGGACCGCCCAGGGGATGTAAGTAATATTCCGATATGGGCATAGCTTACGCCCATACCTCTCAACCCCTAAGAGCAAATCCACTGGACAGGACATAAACCACTGGGGGAACAAATAGGAACCATACCTCTCAACTGTCCCTGATTTCCAGGGACGTCCCTGATTTTGACTCAAACTCTAACTATGTCCCACTTAATCCCTCCGAAAACTAGTGACTTTTGGAGGAAAGGTGGTGAATTACACGTAATGAATAATGACAACAATTAAGAGTTGTAAACTTCATTTACCTCAGAAAATGTGTATTAATTCATATGTTCTGAGTCTGTCAATGTGTCAAGTTAATAGCACTAATATTTTAAATGTGTCCCTGATTGTCCCTGATGTTGTCATGACTTGTCCCTGATTCAGTTGATATTTGTCCCCAATCATTTGAGAGGTCTGATAGGGACAGAAAGCACATATTCCACTTACAACCTTAGAAAGATAATAGCATAATAGGTATGTAGTAGCATGACTCAGCTGAAGGATGTGGGTTCCAAAACCCAATTACTTGTTTGTATTGAATGGTGTCAGTTCCCATCTATTAGCCAGACAGGTGCAGATTGTAATAGGAACACACCAATAGTATGAATCAAACTTTGCACAGGCCGTGGATTCTGTACAGTCGAATGGCATTCTTACGCCTAATGGGCAGCCATTCCCGACACTGTAGGCATGTAATCCAATGTAATAGGCATCACAAGGTAATATTGTAGTCCTCACCCCCACCCAGGGGTGTTAGTGTCAGATGCAAACACCAAATGCAGTGCATTTGCAAGTGTGGGTACAAGCTGGTGTAAGCCTGTTGGGCTGCCAGGATGCGAGTATCACACTGGTGAAGCAATGTAGAGGCTGAGTGTAAGAAACTCTAACTGGAGGTTATCATTGCTTAGCTCCACACAAACCCATGCACACCCGCTCACAACTGCTTTAAAGTGCCTAAATCACTCCGTATCCAATGGCCTTGTTCTGCCCAGCAACAAAAAAAACAGCCTCTGCAAGGTTCGAAACCAGGACCCTGCACACCACAGCAATTTACCACTAAGCCATGGCAGATATACAGACAATGGATGTTATCACAAACATATCATCCAGCACAGTCATTCAACAGCAAAGGAAATGTATTCCATCATGTAGATGTATGTGTGTGTGTTTATATCCAGATATAGATACATACATATATATATAGATATATCAAGAACATCCCATGTGACAACAAAGCTTTAAAAAGGAATGAAAAGGGAAACACCAGTAACGTCTGTATTATGTAGTGGTGTTGTCCTATGTAATATCAAGACTCCCTCAGACAGACATGCATCATTAATACACACAAACATTTGTGCATTGGCCAAATACATCACTCTGTGCATTTTATTTACATTAACACAATACTTCCTGTCCAATGATTATGTGAGAACAGTACTCTTGCAAGGTGCTGTGTGCAACACCATCATCATGAAAAAGGTAAATGGGGTAACCCTAGAGGGACTGGTAGTGTCGTGCATACAATGGGGTCATCTGCATCACGTGTACCTGGAACCTTTAGGATTCATGTGCATACCAGGATCGTGTGCCTGAGAGAAAGGGGTGAGGACAACTGGAATATGTTGTGATGCAAATTAAAAAGGTTACATGTGTCCAGTGAACACTTGTGTGAAATGGACAGCTATGTATGGGGAAAATGTTGTTCTAGGAACAGATTGGCCTTTTGTTTCTGTAGGATGAGAGTGGGATGTGGGGGAAGGAGAGTAGGTATGCTCATGGAGGATAGGTTGTGTAGGATGACAGACAAGACAGCATACAGGGTCGGTATATGACACATGTGGAGGGATACACCTTGGACAGGGAGGGGTTTTCGGCAGTCACAAGCTCATGAGCCCCAGATTGGAAACAGTGGGACAGAGGTCCCCACCCATGGGCAGCCATCACTGTACAAAAACAGCTGCAAAGGTGGCTGTGCTGGGGGCTGTCTAGGAGGGGCAGGCTCACCCACTAAATGTGACACTCTCCCCTCAAGCTGGAGTATCTGGCCGCAAAACCCCTTATTGAGCCTCCTACTCACCACATCTGGGACTGTACGACAGCAGACAAGTTCCTGTCTGGACCTGCTCCCAGGAAGGACAAGCCCCATCCTCAGTGACAGTTCCACCAGTAGGTGGTGCAGAGCCAACAGAGGTGGAGGTCCAAGGCTGGGCCCCAGATGTGCTGGTGCCCAGTGCCATAGCCAGCTGAAGTGGGACAGGAGGTTCCGCCAGGACTGCCAATCCCATACAGCCTATGGTGTTGCAGTTTTAACACAGATATAGCTTAGTTATAGTCAACTGCATTCAGGATTACTTATAACAGCATGCATAGATATGACCATCAACCCAACATAACAGATGGCATACATTTGCAGAGGGAGCACAACACATGCATATATACTGCATGGCATCTGTACAAAGTGTAGAATACTTGTGACTGCAGCTATGAACAGTGGCCCATTATTGGCATGTCACTGTGAGAACCTCATACAGTGACTGTCATACCACTGTTTCATGTGACATATGTCCAATCAGGAATGCAGTGGCAGTAACTCTCATCACTATCACCATGTACTGACTGTAATCCTCATACTATGCTTCTGCAGTTCACATATGTCTGTTCAGTGAGTAACACAAGAAACAAATGTTTCCACACACTGACCAGTCCACAGATGGCCCTACAGATGGGGGATCCCTCAAAACAGAGCACTGTCTTGTCAGTTTTAAAACATGCAGAAAAGCCATTACCACACACAACTTGTTAAACTGGCAGTAGTCTCAATGAAGCATAGCTACACTTACATGCTGTAGTCATGTCTTGCACATTACCCTCATGTCTTCAGGCTATTTTCCACTGTGTATGTTGTTTGAGGAATATCCAGATATCATCTGTGATGCTATTTACCAAACACCAGATCCAGGATCCAAATACAGTGACTGTCATGGATAAACACCACCATGATATTCCTAGATATTGTACTGTGTTTCCATGTGACTGGCTATGGGAACCTCACCACAGTTGTTCCACATGTGATCAGCTAGAGGAGGACTGCAATAGGTGCAGAGAACATCACCTGATCATGACCATCACTTACAAAACACAGGCTGCTGCTGAGCAGGTGTACAACTCCACATCTACCAGAGAATGTGTAGGAGGGACAGACAGAGGCAAAGTACATCAAAGAAGGGCTTGGAGACTAAAACCTAAGCATTGTCTGTCACACACATACCAATACAGGGGTTCAAACCCCTGACTGACTAGCAATTACTATTACAAGTGCATGCAGTTACTCCATGTGCCACATAGCTGACATGTTGGTGTGCTGTAAGAACATATATGTGTGCTGGTGAGTGACATCTGCAACAGAGATATAGTAGACATACATTAGGTGTAGCACATATGGCCGTCCACATGACCAGATGTCATTGTCAACACAACCACACTCTAAGGGGCTCAGACACATTGCCACACTTTGCCAGGCTCACAAATACATTTCCTAACTCCTTAGTTTGCCACACTTCAGTAATGCACAGGTACTACATGCAACGCAGGGGATATCCTGAGGATCTATGGCCTTGGGCATGTGAACGTGTCTGACATCAGTCGGTATGCCAGTGGGAGTTATACTGGGTGTGACTTTGGTTGGGAGCATCAGACCCCACACGCAGACATAAGGTGCCAGTACTGACATGCATGTGTGCATTGCTTCATGGGTGTGTAGTGGTTGGCTGTGCAAGATGGCTGTACAAGGCTGAGTGAGTGGTAATCCTTGGCATCACACAACCCGACAATGGTGTGCAGTGTGGTTCAAGGGTGTAGTGTTTGCAATGTCCCACACAGATGCATATTGTATGAACTGTCCTGTCATCCTGGTTACCATTGTGTATGGCCATTGCTTTGCAATGCATGCCATGTCTGTGTTTGTTAGTCCTTGACATGGACATTGCCTGGGATGTGCATGTCCCACAATAATGTACAGTGACATGTACAATTGTACCTGGTTTGGCTGGCGCATGTTGTGTACACAAACTGTTATTAGATATGCCAGTACTGGCCTGGTGTGGAAGGACCTGCTAATAGACAGCAGGTTGACCCTGCACCTGCATTGATAGCATGATACAGGTATTCTTTGGTGTCAGTGGCATCTGTCCATACAGGGCATGTATGTAAGGCATTGCATGGCCTTTGTGGATCATATTTTATGGCACCACATATGTTGCAGGCATCCAGTGGGGAACATAGTAAAGGCACATTGTCCGCAATTATGTGATATTGTACTGCTGGACAGGGTGCCATGCCCTCTGCAGCCCACTGCAATCACACCATGCCTGCTATCTGTCATCAATGTGCAGGATACTAGCAACATAGCAGGATATTCTAGGCAAGTGTGTTTGTGTATGACACATGGGTTCAGAATGTATTCCGGGTAATAGTAGGGTTGCATAATTTGTTCAGCAGGCCTTTTGCCAGATGTAGAGGTATGGCTAGCTAACACAGGCCCTTGGCTGATTGACATCTGTACTCCTCATGAGGTGGACATCATGAGATACAATACGGACACCATATAGGAAAACTACAAAAATCACTATCCAACATGTCCAGTGGTTAGGCACTCACAGCCACCTCCACACAGGATCTGACTGTCAAACACACACACAGACCTGCCATGTCTTGGAATAGAGCCCCTACCTAACTAGTTTATCACACTACACAGTTACAGCACACGCTACAGAGATTACTGGGTTACAGCAGTATCGGGGGTCTATTTCTAGGTGGGTGACATCAGCAGGATTGCCAATGGTGAGTATGTAAATTGTAAAGAGTGTGCATACTCTAAAAAGCATTGTTTCTTTCTCAGGCAGACAGACAGACACACACACACACACACACACACACACACACACACACACACACAGTTGAACTGTATGGGATTAGAACACCTACCAAACTAGTTTATCACACTACAGCATTACACAGTTACAGCACGCACCATTGAGATTACTGGGTTACAGCAGTCCCAGAGGTGTACTCGTAGGTGGGTGACATAATCAGGATTGTCAAAGAAGGGCATTTCAAATGTACTGTGAGTTGTACATGTCTATTACCTATGTGTACTCGCTGCTTACTGTCACGAAAACACATTTACACCCACTTACAACTGCCTTATTCAGTCCTAATTGACAATATCAACAAGGCTTGCAGGTCTTGAACCCAGGACCATGCACACTGAGGTCAGTGGCCTTACCAATAAGCCATCTGGGCTATATACATGTTTCATGGATTTTATAATGCGCATCTTACTACAAGTATTCCACAGTATTGAAAACAAATGGGACAGTCACTTTGTGTACATATGTACAGTACCCTTGAATGTACTGTACTCTGTGAAACAACAAAGACAAGTCTACATCTGTACAACTGTCATAACTACATATATATATATATATATATACACACACACACACCTATGGGATGTCTATACAGACATACACACACACACACACATATATATATATATATATATATATATATATATATATATTTCTGCATATACACAGACACAGCTATAGCCATATATATATATATATATATATATATATATATATATATATATATATATATATATATATATATATATATATATATATATATATATATATATATATATATATCTATGTATGTATATATATATATATATATGTATATATATATATATATATATATATATATATATATATATATATATATATATATATATATAGGTTTACTATCATAAATTCGAAAATCAGAACAAAATATGTCTGCATTTTAGAATTTATACATTGGAAATGAACATTTCCGAATTTTCCTAAAGTCGAAAACAGCTGTGTATTGTCAAAAATGTTGCTCGAGACATTTACGGCAATACACAGCACTCCCACCCATCCAGTCCCACCTATCTAACCAGCCTAAACACACAGTTATGCAGGTATTTCCCTAACCGCACTGTACCGCGATCTGCTCACATGAGCGAATGTTAGAATTGCGAATGCACAGTCCATTCACAATGGTAACGTTTGCTCACATCATCTGCCGAAATATGAAGTCATACATAGCTGTTAGGCGACTTGTGATCCTGCAGACTTGCAAGCATGTATGGTTTACACACATTCATATTTGACCAGTAAGAATAGTATTGCCAGCACATGACTTAGACACAGGGTTACTCAGCTGTGTGGCAACAGAGGTGGCAGTTTACCAGTTCAAGAAAGCATAGAACCGATACACACATGGTTACCGTTAGATGGTATGCGTCATCACATGTCACAGAGAGGAGCGACAGCTTCGATGACAGGACAGCGGCAAGAGTATGTTAGCGGCGACAGGATCTGTCAGGCATGTTGTGATCCTTGTACTAGAAAGGTAGATCCATGACATATGTGTTTATTTGGGACTGTGATGTTATAGTAGTATGTCCAACACCTCTGCTGGACATGCGACTTTATTCGTGCAGGCTGCATGCTGTATATAGTGCACCTAGGATTGTGAAGGCACTGTAGGTCATTCATAAGGGCACAACTTCAAAGGAAATATGTGATCTATTATGGTTCAAGGGTGTTGAGGCTATTGAGCAGTTATCTCTATATTCCTGGATGGCACTTGCTCATGGTTAGGTGCCACAACTACCGTCTTTTGTGGTGATGTAACTATCAAAGGAAGTACTGTCCTGTTGCATCCTTATACAAACAGTTGCCATTGTTGACCACTGCTCAGGGTGGTATTTACGGCACAAGGTTTGTGGAAGATTGAGATGACAATGCAATACTTAGCTGTCAGATTGTGGTCATACATCACACACCACACATCTGACACTAAGGCCTTTCTGTATGTTGAATACAGCACACAATGAGTCAACTATTGCTCCTAGTTCATAGTGATTTGCAAACATCAATAGGCTGATTCCTTCTGTGTTAGTCTATGTGGTATAGGTAACAAAGAGGTGGAGTACCAGGAATGACCCCTGTATTACTGTGGCTGGCACTAGTTTGATGCATCTGCATGTGTCAGACACCTTCTGTAGTGTGGGTTCTGCCAGGAGTCCAGTTGCCAAGCACTCCTGTGACATAGGAATCTACACCTAGTTTACTGAGTGTAGCTGGAACACAGTATGGGCGATGGGTGCCCTACGACCTTGCAAGGTCATGATATACAGTGTGAATCAAATCCTACTGTCATCTACATGTGTACCAAGTACATCAATTACATTGACCACGGTTTATGGTCGTACAGACCAGAATCAGCAGGGTAGTTGTGCACTATATCCCCTTTGTGGGGTGTGATAACTGTTGCTGAGCACCATTCGGTGTGTACACAGCCTGACTTGGAGCTATGATTACCATGATGTGTATGTGGATAGCTGAATGTTCTTACATTTGTGTAGGATACGCCCTGGGATGTTGACAGGTTCCATGAAAGCTGTATGGATGGCTTTAGAAAGTGCAGCTTGTACCCGCATAGTCGTTAGTACAGGGCCCCAGTACATGGACATATTACTAAGGCACTCTGTTGGGGGGTGGAGGTGGAGGGTTTAGGTTCTCTGGAGACCCTATCTGGGATGAATGGGTGCTATTTCTGTAGGTGTAGTACTTCCCATGCCATAATGCTAAAAGCATGGCAGGTTTTGCCATTGCCGCTGATTAATGACACAGCTTAACATGCTCTAAAGCCATTCTCATAATATATGGCTGATTAGTTTCACAGTAGCTTTGCATGGTTTTGTATGGTGTATCTGCATCCAGCATTGAGGCTGACCTCAAGCAATTCTACACTGTGTGTTCACTTAACAGTTACTACCTTCTATGGTACAATTTAAAGCATGGTGCCACCAGTATGCCTACTTGTTTGTGTTGGTTGAATCCTGGTTCTGTTTCAATGGCACAATCATTCCCATATGTGACTGCTTAAGGTTAATTTGGGTAGCATTCAGCATTTGCACATGCATTGTCCATCTGCACAAGCAAGGCAGTCAACCCTCTCCTCTTAGGAAACATAACATTGGCATTGGAGACTAACTATGTGTAGTTACTGTTAGCCCTGTTTGTGTGACTACTGAGATCCAGGTCAGTGGGGTTGATGGAATCCAACAAGCACTGAGCGCAGGTGTTGATACATAAGGAGTCTTCCCAGTTTGTAATGGAATAGTTGAGGCATTATTATGAGTCCTGTCTCAGACCTAATTCCCCTCATTACAGCACATTATGACAGTTGGGAAGTTCATGCCTGGTGGGTGATCTATCCCAAGGTGAATTTTGAATCTACCTTTGGCATGTTGTTGCTGCTTGAACATAATGCATCTAGTTATGCAAGTACCAGTATGGGTGTAAGCATATCCTTCAGGAATATGGATACACCTGCAGCTCCATGTGTTCCAAATAAAGGATAATGGGAAGAGGTGAGGTATGTGTTATAACATGGTCATGTGCAGGTAAGCTCCTGAAACATATCTCAGCCACTGCACAGATATGTTCTCCATGTTAGGGATTGGCATATGTGTGTCCGTATAGTGTTTCTGACATGTATCATTCTGTAGCGAGACCCGCAGTTTATTGCTTGGCTGTCCATGTAAAAGCAGTGGACCCTCACTTGAACCATGCATGATGAAGGCAGTATAGGGGAAGCATGATTTCAGGTGGTATCTGTGATTCCCAGGGTGATAGCAGACCAACTATAAAGCATCATGGTCTGTCACTAACCACAAATATCCCAGTACCATGATACTGGATACCCCAGACATGCACCACACTCAGGACAATTGTGAACATAATCCGTTTCGGTACTGGCATCATTCCTGGCCGGCAGAATGCTATCGGCGCTCAGACATACCTGCATGGGCTACAAGACCTGACAATTCCTTACATGTGTCTCCATAGTCCAGGCAAATGCATCACAGGTCCTGCAAACAACACATGAAATATGCCAAAGCCATGTGTATAGTTAAAAGTGGTCTGAGGTATGAGTATGGCTAATCATGGCAGACAGGCAGCTTGGGACAGTATGTATGCTCATAGGCTGGGTGTGTAATATAGTGCTAGAGTTTGCATTCACAAATGAGTACTGTTGCTATGTTTCAGTCATGTTCAGAGGTGGCATAACCATGCAACCAGTTACACAGTTTGGCGATTTTTGTGTCTGTCTCTTCCTGCTTGGGGGGTCAATGGTTTGGCCAGATACTTAGAACGCCTGTGAATGTGTGTGATCGGTATTATGTGTGTGGGTGTTCTTACTGTGTTCTGCAAGGTATGCAAGCTGGCTGTGTTGATGAGCTGCATGTGTTCCTCAAGTGACTGTCCAGTCCAGTTATGGCTGTAGATCAGCTGCCTTTCCGCTTACCCTGTAGCTAAAATCCCAACAATGTGAGGGCGGTGTTAGTGGCTGGCAGTGGCTAAGGTATAGAGATTATATCTCCAGGATGGCAACATACAAAGCTGACATTAGGAAATATCAGTAGCTAATTAGTGACATGCCTGTATGAGCAGTCATACTACAAGTGTCAAGTACTGCATTAGTTTACGACGCCTGTTTTAGACATTGATGCTCACAAGTAAATATTTGTGCTATGGACGTGACAACACAGGCTGTTACGGAAACATTGTAGCTACCTTTAGCAGCAATCCTCCTCTGAGGAGCACATCACATCCTGTTAGTTGATTACAGATGATGCACCACAGGTATGTTTTCTGGGTATATACTCACATATCCACCAGGACCATGAGCTCTGTTGGTCACAGACACCCACTCTCCAAACAGAGTCATGTATCAGTAGACTCTGATGCCACTATCAACATGATCAGGATATAATCAGATAGTGTGAGTCATCACCTATGAAGCAGCTATTACACATGTAAGGTGCTGTCTCCTCACATCTTACACTCCTACTGCAGATGTTACACTGAGTTAAAGAGATACTAGCCTGTTTCATTAACTTCAAAGCAGCACTTCCTTACATACAGTATGTGCCGGCAGCTGTTAGGTTGGCAATGAGAGATTGGGCTACATAAACCTGCTGGTTCAACCAGTGTGTCTGTACTTTCACTAGCCACTCTATGTAGGTGTGCACATCCCATTTGCCCAGCCCTGTAACAAGGGTCACTACACATTTGCATAACATGTGAACATGCACAGCATTTATTGCTTGCAAACAATAGTAGAGAGGCGGATATCACATGTGTTATGTGCATGGATAGTTACCGGGCTCTTCCAATTATTTTGCTATCATGCTGCTAACCTGTCAGATGAATACTAATGCTATGTATCCTGTCATTGAGTATTGTAATTGCCAATAGACATAACTACTGTTTGCATAACATAACATAACTGCTATTTAGAATAGAAAACAGATCTGCCTAGAATACTGTACATTACACAGTTCTTGGCACAATATCCCACAATGCACACCATATTTGCATGGTAACCCCACCTTTAACATGTTCATCTAACTTATGCACCCATACATATGTCAGCTGTTACAATATATTGACATACAGTATCCCCTGTTATAGCACATACTTGTTGGACCAATCCTGACATTGACAGTGGCTGGAAGCGAACTGGTGGTTTCCAAGCCCATATTATCCCTTGTGGTGTATGTGGAGTGTACCATGTGACCTACAGCAGTACACAAAGTTAATACTACAAGCATTACTTTCTCTGCTCAATACATCGTATATAAGATAGCTATTTCATTATATGTGTTGATTACATCGTACCTACAGTACAGGTACTACATACACACATAGCTCACATGTTATACATACCGCCTTAGTAATCGGAGGTGTTATTAACTAGTATAATACTAATTTCAGCCTGCCTTCATTGTTTCTTTTTTTTTACTGTCCTACAGGTAGATACAGATGGTTTGAAATGTACAAGGCAACCTTTTATAGTTACAGATCAGTAACATGTGCTATCCCGGCTGACTAATTGGTTCCTAAGTAGCTAATTACATGCACATCAGCTGCACTGCTACTGCCTTCCTTAGCTAAATACTATGGCCACAGTGGCACAATTGAGTACTCCACTTGCCGTTGTCCCTTCTCACTTGTAGAGGAAGACATGTGGATGTTTTGTTTGATACTATTGCAACAGCTGTATGAGATGAACAGCAATATATTGTGTGTAATGCCTAGATACTTCGTTGGTATAAATGTGAGTACTGCTGTTATATTTCTAAACATTGCTTGTGCAGGGTTTGTTCACACCCCAATACATTCGTGTATGTTTCAGTCTGGCCAGGTTGTTTGACCAGCTGCATAGCTATGCATATAATGTTAGGGGTTACAGTGTGCCTAAGCAAGACATATTTAAGTTTGCGTTACTGTGCACTTTCAACAAAGCACAATTAGTAATCGTAAAACTTCTGGTGTGGCGAACCTTTCAACCTCTGAAACGGGAGATGTTCGCTACAAACAGTTACACTCAGCAGCTGTTCAACTGAATAACGCCAACTATTTCACTTAGGCCACAAAAGCAGTGTCTGTGTCCAGGCATGTTATTAAGGTTTCAGCAGATGTTGCAAAGTAGCGTACAATTGGTTATGGTATGACAAAAGCGTATTGATGTAATTATTTTGGTTGTGGGCAATGTTGGTGGGGTTACATAGCACATGCAGGTGTGTAGGAGTTCTTTTGTACAACGCCTATATGTGTGGGTGTTGTTTCATGTGAACACTTATCCCTAGTGGACTAATACTTCAGGTAATTGCAGGTTGATCTATTAAGGCAACATAAATGCTTCCTGGCAGCATGCAGGTACCGTTAGTCCTGAACTTTTTGGCAATAGATAGAATGTAAAGATTTGCAAAAGAAAGCTGTCTGTGTAATTTGTCATTGATATTTGCAGTCATTATGTTGTGTTAGACTGTGTCAATAGAACATATTTGTATTAGTGTATTGGCATATACTTTCATATGTCATGTTCATATTGTTTGGGGGGCGGAATGTGTGATTGCTATGGTCCATGTTATACTCAGATATGACCACTTTGGATGCTGTCTATAGGACATGTATGTTGTATGTGTGTGTGTCTACATATCTCTATATATATATATCTATATATATATCTATATCTATATATATATATATATATATATATATATATATATATATATATATATATATATATATATACATGTGTGTGTTTGTGTGTATGAATATATATATATATATATATATATATATATGTGTGTATATATATATATATATATATATATATATATCTTTAAACACACACACAAACACACACACACACACACACACACACACACACACACACACACATATATATATATATATATCTATATCTATATATATATATATATATATATATATATATATATATATATATATATATTTTTATTATTTACTTTATTTATTTTACATTTGTTGACCAGGATAGTCCGACTGGATCAAAGTCCATTTACAGCGGAGGCCCGGGGAGATAAGCTCCAAACATATACAAGTACCAAAACAAAAATGTAGAAAATTGAAATAAAAAAATAATATAAAATAAAAATGCAGATAAAAATAAAAATGCAGATAAAACAATACCAAATAGCACAAATTACAGGTAGTTACTCTAAAAGTACATAGTTGCCATTGACTACACAAGTTTACAGGATAGAAATTACCCTGGTTATAGTCAGGAGAAATTAACAATAGCTATTAGATAAGTAAATTACATTCATGTTGATGGCTTAGCCAGGCTTGTCACAGTAGCATAGCCAGTTTAGTGCTAGATGTTGTTTAATTGTGGCTTTAAATTGGCATAGGGAGGAGAGCATGGTCATGCCAGCTGGAAGTATGAGTATAAATGGAAACTACTACATGTGGTCATCACCAACATGGGCAACAGCTGCACCACAGTGGAGGTTAACCGGTCATTGGTTAGAGCTGACCATGAACTATTCACTGTTTCCACACACTAGCATCTCCCACAACCATGGATACCACAGTGTATACCTTTCCTACAGCTAAATTTACACTAGTAGTGACAGGCGTGGGGGTTTCCACAGCCCCCATGCTAAGAAGGAACACTGCTCAAGATACAGACAGATTTACAAATGCAGCCTACAAGCACCTACATGGATGTATGGATCATACATCATACATCGTAAACCAAAATTCACTCCTCCTAGACAAGGACACAAGTCTGGTGGACCTCTGCAATAAACAGGCTATAATACAGAAGTAGGACAGCAGCCCAGACAGCAAATCCCACAAAGGGCAGACATCTGTGACCACTATTAGTATGATACGTAGGTCCCACATAACATCATCCAAGGCTAACATCAGCAGGAAAATATGCAAGGATTCGAAAGATAACCACAAAGCCTTCTATGTCTATGTCAAGGATCTACGTGATGACACACAGATTTGCACTCTCACAGAATATAGGCACAAAATATGTTGACTATACTTAATATCGCCAATATCCTTGCAGATACATTCAGTGCATTAATTTAAAGAGCCCACAGCACTACTCCAAAGGTACAGTGTCCACATCAGACACAGGAAAATGGCCCATCAACAACAGAACACAAAGCGTCAGTGAAGGCAGATGATGTCCCACTGCACTTTGCAAATTGCAATAAGACAACCTGACTTCACCCAATTAAGCTTTTCAACCTCAGCTCTCTCCACAGGCTACATGCCCATACAATGGCACGCTGCAATGGTTATTCCACCATCAAGGTGGAATCACAACTGACCATGGTAACTACCACCATAAGCCTGACTAGCCAGGTCGGCAATGGTATGGATCAGATCCTCATACACTCATTAACAAAGACATTGGTAACTCAAACATGTGACCCAACCCAGGCCGCTTGGCTGAGTGCAGTTCATGCGCCTACTGAACCTGTTTGACATCTACCTGGGTCACCAAGATTAGATGACAAAAGAGGTGATTCACACACAGCTCACTCCTGGACCGCCAAGCTTTGACACCATGTCCAACCTATTATTGATAAACACACCAGCCTGTACACACCCATACATAACAGGTTGGGTGGAAACGGCTTACACACAGAACCCATGGTACGACTAGCAGTCTCCAGGTCCAACTTCTTTGACCAACATGACTGTGTCCCACACAGGACTCATAGTTCTGGGGAGCCCTACTGTCATACACACTTCAAAGGCAGGAAACACAAGTGATTATGGCAGACCATTTTTTGCAATGACTGCAACCGGGAGCCATGATTGATAGTCCTGCTGACACATCCTCAAGGGCCTCACAGAGACCGAAACATGGTGTCAATGTCATGGCATCCAAGCTGGGTGCCATTAACTGCATGGCTGGTTCCATTGGGGAATACACAATCTACATAACACATATGGCAGTCACTTCATACAGACAAGATAATGGGCATTCAGACTGAGGTAGATAATGACCTTTGACAATCATAGGTTCATAGGTTCATAGGTTACTAGGTTATCGCCCTGGGCCTATAAGCACACAGCCAAAAGGTACCCTCCTGGCTTTTTCCACCCTAAAAATTATTTTCCTGTGCCACTGTTGAGCAGAGCCACAGAGGTGATCCCCGGGTGAATTTCCATTTCCCATCCAATCATCAAGACGTGACGAGTGCTACGAGGAGCTTTGTCTGATATAGTATAGGTAGTTTATCCAGAGTATAAGTCTCAGGTACAGGACCCTATCCGGCATGTTCCTGTCATGGTGACAAGGTTTATGTCCTTAGAGCGGTAGCCCAGAGGGATTGGGATTTCTTTAGCGGAGCATGTCCAACAGCTCTGGGTTTGACAAAACTTTGTATATCACCTCTGAGTAGGCGATATGCAATGAAGTAAAGCTGGAGTTTTTTGAGATGGTCTGCGTAGGGCATTTGTTTGAGGCCGGTAATACTCTTTGTGAGGTATTTCTGTGGCCTTTCCAGTTGTTGTAGATGTCTTGTGAGGTACATACCAAAAGGGGTGGTGTACTCTATAATGGGTCTAATGAGTGATGACTAGAGGGGAACACTGACCTCTTTTTTTCTGGATGAAAAACCTTTTGTGATGAGGTGTGCCACATAAAAGGATTTGCTGACTACTGTGGTGATGTGATTATCAAAGGAGAAACTACTGTCCAGCTGTGTCCCAAGGTCTCTTATCACACTTTCAGTGTTAAGTATACTACTGCATATGTTGTAGTTCATGGGTACAGAGTTTTTACCAAAAGGGATGACAATGCACTTTTTGGCATTGAGCTTGAGGCCATGGCTTTGACACCAGACATCTGTCTCAGTGAGGCCCTATTGTAGGATGTCCACATCATTAGGAGTTTCGATTATGGCTCCTAGTTTGCAGTCATCTGCGAACTTCATTAGCCAAAGACCTTCTGTGTTAGCCTGTACTTCAGAGAAGTAGATACCAAACAGTAGAGGACCCAGGATTGAACCCTGTGGTACTCCACTTGTCACTAGTCTGAAGTCGGATTTGGAGTCTGCTACTTTCACAGTGTGGGTTCTGTCAGTTAGCCAGTTGGCAACCCATCTTGTGACATAGAGATTTATACCTAGTTTAGTGAGTTTATCTGTAATTCCAGAGTGGGGGATGGTGTTGAAAGCCTTGGCAAGATCTAGATAGGCTGTGTGAACCACCTTACCCTTGTCTACAACTTTGGTGACTGCTTCAAAGAAATCTATTGGGTTTAAGAGACATGATCTGCCTTTTACAAACCTGAACTGGGTGGGGTCTAGAGTTTGGAGATTACTAATGTCTTTGTTTATAAGTTCCATGATGATACATTCCATGGCCTTGCAGACCAGGCTCATCATGCTAATGGGGCAGTAGTTCCCGGGGTCCATGGTGGCTCCCCCCTTGTGGAGTGGGATAACTGTCACTGTGCGCCATTCAGCAGGCACAAAGCCTGAGTTGAGGCTATGACTGAACATGGTACTTAGGTGGGGTGCCAGTTTGTTCTGTAGTTCATGTAGAATGCAGCCTGGGATATTGTCTGGTTCCATGGATGCTTTGTTCTTGGCTTTGGAGAGTGTGTTTTTTACCTGTGCAGCCGTGATTACAGGAACTTTGCAATTCTTCCGGTATAGAGATGGGCTATTTAGGGGGTAAGAGGGGGTAAAGTTAGCACTGAGCCTATCTGCCAGGATGTTGGCAATATCAGTTGGGTCTGTATATTTAGTGCCATTGTGCTGTAGCTCAGAGCAGATCTGAATGTTGCCATTGAGAATCTTGACATAGTTATATAATGTTTTGTGGTTGTCTTTAGAATCATTGGCAATTTTGTTTTCGTAACTAGCTTTGGAGGATTTCATCAGGGATTGCATCTTCTTACTGAGGCTGACCAGGGAGCTCATCCATCATGGGATTTTACTCTCTTTTGCAACAGTTTCTTCCTTCTGTTTTACAGTTTGTTTATGGCAGGGGACCACCAGATTGGCTTCCTTTTCTTGGAGGATAGTGTCTTGGTTCTGTTTGGGATAGCACGATCCATGCACTCATGTAAGTGCTTATAAAGTGCAATTGTGTAGGATTTAGTAGTCGTAACTGTATTGTCCATCTGCATGGGTGTCATGAAGTTCACCACTTATGTCTTAAGAAGCATGAAGTTGGCGTTGGAGAATTTTTTTACAATGGTTTCCTTAATGGGGGATGGGGGCAGGATGTGGATATCTAGGGTAATTAGGTTATGGTAGGATCGGACCAATGAGGTGTTGACTTCAGGTGTGGAACACCGGTCACTCATGTTAGTAATGGTTAGATCTAGAATATTGTTGACACTGGTGGGGGTGTGGATAAGTTGATCTAGGGCATTGGAGTTTATGAATTCCAGAAAGCTTTGAGCGAAGAAGTTGGTACATGAATAGTTTTCCCAGTTAATGGTGGGGTAGCTGAAATTGACCATTATTAGGGTGTTTGGTTGAACACTAATATTTTCCAGTACATCAAGAAAAGAGGAGTGGGAATCCTGGGGCATGGTGGGTGACCTGTAGCAAGCTACAATTTGGATTGCAGTTTTGCCCAGAGTCAGTTGCACTTGGATAACCTTGGCTACATTATGCTGAGCAACTAGCCTGGAGGTGTGGATATCCTTAATGAATATGGACACACCTCTGCCTTTGGTGTTCCAGTCCAGGTTACATGTCCGAAAAGTGTGGTATGAGTTATAGCCTGGTAGTGCAGTGGTGCTCTCTGGAACCTTGAACCAGGTCTCAGTCACTGCACAGATATCGATGTTCTCCATTTTAAGGAGTGCATTTTGAGATTTAGACTTCAAGCATTGAGTAGCATCACAATCAGTTTTTGCTTGCCTGTTCCTGTTATGGTGAATTTGTCATTTGAACCTTTCCTAAAAAGGCACTATAGGGGCAGCAAGAACCTTAGCCAGTATCCAAAATCCCAGGGGTGACAGGTGCAGGCCATCTCTGGGAAAGCATCGTGGTCTGTCGACCATGTCATCCCAGTCAGACAGATACTGGATCCCTTTAGAATGGCACCAGAAGCTTAGCTAATTGTTGAAGTCAATCATTTTGTCCTTGTACTGCGTCATCATTCTGGGTGATGGCAGAATGCTACTCAGGGCTAGGGTCATACCTGCCTGGGCTACAAGATCAGAGAGCTCTTCCATGTCTCTTTTCATGTAGTCAAGGAAGGTATGTCTCAGGTCATTCACATCAACATGGACAATGACAGAGTCATATTTGTACTTGTTGTGGAGTGACCTGAGTGCGTGGGTTATGTGGCAGATCCTGGTACCTGACAAGCAGCTGACAGTAACCTCCTTGTTTAGCCTGGTAAGTGGGACATCAGTGCGCCTGACTATACAGTCAGCTCTGAGTAGTGTGTTGGCGATGTTTTGCCTTATTGGCTGTGGTTGAGTGTCAAACTGAGGCTGCGGGCTATGTGTCATTTGGGTTGTGCTGGGGGTGGAGGTTGCTTGCATTTCTGCTTTGGAGGTCTCTGTTGCTTGAGCAGATTATTACTGAGAGCCTCTGCGAATGTTTTTGTGTTTCTATTTGTGGATTTTGGTGGTGTAGATTTAGTGATACTATGTGATGAGTGTGCTGTGGTGCAAGTGTTTACCTTCTCCTCTTGACTGTCAAGTTCAGTCTTGATTGGAGAGAGCTTTACCTCCAGTTTGGCTAGATAAGTGCACCTCTCACAGGTTGTAGTGTTGGGTGGTAGGAGGAGAGGGTTGTCTGTGTACATAAGGCAATTTCTACATTGCCCCAAGATGCCCATATTCATCAGTTAGACAGGAAAGAACACTGGGAGCTGACCCTTGGACATGCCTGAATAAAAAAACTATTTTCCTCTAGATAAGTGAGGAAATTGAGTACAAGAGCTGTTTTTCTCTAAGCAAGTGAGGAAAGTAAGTACCAAAACTGTTTTCCTCTAGGTAATGAGGAAGGCTGAGTGCTATAGTAATTAGTAGGTTATTTAGTGCTTACAAGTTCTGAACAAGTGCTGATCACGAATAAGCAAATTCAAGTGCTAAAAGTAAGAATCTGTATCTGGACTAAACTAGTTACAGGAAAGGGGGGAAACAAGTGCAAATTCGGGCTTTTAAATAAGAAAGTTGAGAGAGATGGAAAAACTGCCCAAACGGCCAATAACTACAATTTCTGGGCCAGAACCACTCCTTATGTGGTAGATAGGTTACCTAGTGCTTATCACTCCCACTGATAAGCTAGAAGGCTTCCCTCCAACACAGAAAGCTTGGGGGGCTCAGAAGCTTACATACAGTCCTGGATGTAGCAAATCTGAATTTGGACTACACTAGTTACAGGAAAGGTATATATATCTATCTATCTATCTATCTATCTATATATATATATATATATATATATATATATATATATATATATATATATATATATATATATATATATATATATATATATATATATATACAGAAATGTAGCTAAAACAGCAGTAAGAATAATTCAAATGTAGTGCAAGCTAGCACACTTGAGTATGTAGCAATGTTAGACCAAATAGTTTAAAAAATGGAATTAAATTAAAAATGACTAAAAATAAGTGCAGAAGGAGTCTATTAGGTAGAATGAGGTAAAGAGATGGGTCTGGGGGAGTGCCCCAGATCAAGTCTACAGTGGGGGCGAGCAACTGCAAAGCCTACAAATTTAAACAACAACACAGGAATAGGAGGGTGGGTATGGGAAAACCAACACCTTCAGCAGAGATCTGAAAAACTATACAGTGAAGCAAAAATAACAGTGCACAACTCTGAAGTCAGCCAGCAATGATATAAAATTAGTCAAACAACAATTACCAGTACACAACTCTGAAGTGCCAGAAAAATATACTCAGCTCTGTATATCTCCAGATAGTTTGAAGAGCAATCTGTCAGGACACAGGAAGGCTCCAGCAATGATATGCAGACTTTTACTAAGAGGGTCTAATTTTATGCAAGTAATCCTTGAGATAGTCAATTAACACACAGGATGTAAAACCAGTTATACCAGCGTAAGACACAGAGAAATAGGGGGAGGGGGGGGAAACACCTTCAACAGAGATCTGAAAAACTATACAGTGAAGCAAAAATAACAATGCACAACTCTGAAGTCAGCCAGCAATGATATAAAATTAGTCAAACAGCAATTACCAGTACTCAACTCTGAAGTGCCAGAAAAATATACTCAGCTCTGTATATCTCCAGATAGTTTGAAGAGCACTCTGTCAGGATACAGGAAGGCTCCAGCAATGGTATGCAGACTTTTACTAAGAGGGTCTAATTTTATACAAGTAATCCTTGAGATAGTCAGATAACACACAGGATGTAAAACCAGTTCTACCAACTTAAGACACAGAGAAATAGGGGAAGGGGAGAAAAACACCTTCAGCAGAGATCTGTAAAACTATACAGTGAAGCAAAAATAACAGTGCACAACTCTGACGTCAGCCAGCAATGATATAAAATTAGTTAAACAATAATTACCAGTACACAACTCTGAAGTGCCAGAAAAATATACTCAGCTCTGTATATCTCCAGATAGTTTGTAAAGCACTCTGTCAAGACACAGGAAGGCTCCAGCAATGATCTCCAAAGTAGTTGGGACATCCTTCTATGTAGGCCATCTGATTACTAAAGAGCTCCCATCTAGACATACTGGGGTTATAGTGCCCCTTTACTCATCACTCATCAGTCCCATCATAGGGTATAATAACCCATTTGGGATGTACCATGGAAGACACTTCCAACAGCTGCAAGGTCCACAAATGTACCTCGTTAAGGGAATTACTGGCCTCAAACATATGCCCTATGCAGTCAGACTGAATAAACTCCTGATTTACTCAGTAGCATCTTGTTTACCCAGAGATGATCTCTGCTGGCCAACACAGCCATGTCGAACTCAGGCTTAATGGATATGCTCCACCTATGGGAATCCATGTCACAGTGAGCCACACACTGTAGTGAGCTGAACCTTGCCGCAACAATAACTGTAAGATGCTGGCGAGATGGATTCCTGTCACAGACACTCCCTAAACTTTGGAACAACATCCCTAACTACATTATACAGAGCCCCTCACTAACACTCTGCAAGAGAAAACTTGAAGAGTGGATGGGGAACAGTAGATGCACCCCCAGGGATCCCGCCATTGGCTCTGCTCCACAGAGGGACAGTTAATAAATCAATGGGGTGGTAAAAGCTAAAACATTTTGGCTAGGCTTATGAATGGCATCTGGCAGTTGGCCAAGTACCTACCTATGAACCTATACATACAGTATCAGCACATGCTGATAGCTTAATATGCTGTTCAGGCGTTGACTTACCTTGTGCCAATGGCAGTTGTGTGTGCAATAGTTGAGGGCTACCTATGTTGGATGCACATAGTAGACTGCCTATACATGACAATTTACAGGTAGGCTTGTGTGTGTGTGCCATCCATTTTTACTGTGTGTGCAGGTGGAGAAAGGTGTCAGTCCCTAGGTGCCTACACTGTCAGTGTGTGTGCTATATGTTCCCTCCTTGCCAAGGCATGGGCATACTGGTCATGCCTCCGTCTTCCTATTGGGGCTGGCTCAGGGTGTTTGTGGTCTGAGTACCTCTGTGCCTGTGAGGCCCTTGGCAATGGTGGTGGGCTGTGAGTGTCTTCACCATTTTGTCCCTGCTGCAGCTGTTTCTGCAGGATCATATTGTGTAGCATGGCACATACTATGAAGATGTAGACACACATGCCTGGACAGTACTGCAAGGGTCGACCAGATATGTCCAAGCAACAGAACCGTGATTTCAACATCCCAAACACATGCTCTATGATGATTCTGGTTTGTGCATGTGCCTCATTATAGCATTCCTGCATGTGTGTGTGTGCATTTCTGATGAGAGTCATCATCCACGGTTCCAGTGCATAGCCAGCATCCCCCACCAGGTGGCCATTTGGGATGTCCCCCCCTGGCAAATAACTTATACAGCTGTGAGTCATGCCAGATGTGGTAGGCGTGATAGCTTCCAAGGCTGTCAGCACACTCATCCATGATAATGCCCTGGGCATTGCACACGACCTGGCAGTTGTTGGTTTATGTAGCGCCTACCCTGCTCACTGGGTGGTGACTTGATGTGTATGTGCGTGCAGTCTATTGCACACGGTACCTCTGGGTATTCTGCCACATGGTAGAAGAGACGTATATTGCTGGCCAACTCCTCCTGTGTTCAGGGGAAGTATATGTGCTCATTGTCATGTGGTAACATGGCATCTAGGAACTGGTGTAGCACCCTGGATGCTGATGCCTGTGAGATCCCCATGATATCCCCAGTTGATCTTTGAAAGGTACCTGTAGCTAGTATTCTTAGGCTTACACATACCTTCTTATCCACTGAGATGGGTTCCCATCTGTTTGTTCTGGCTCTGAGGTGTGGCCGGCACAGCTCTACAAGTTGCTGTAGGATGTTCCTGTCCACCCTGTAATGCTCTGTCTCCAGATCATGTAGCCCCTGGTAGGCTACCCTAGGTCTGAACACTCTCCTTCTCCTCTGGTGCCTGCGGTGGTCATGTGCATCATCCTCCACACGACCTTCAGTCTCCAACACATGCTGGTGGAATAAAGCTATGGCAGCCCCGAACATGTACATACTAAACGTTCCCTGTCTGTATACACCACTGGTGCAGAGTGTATGGGAATACACAAATGTGTGTGAGGTGCTTTCACACATTATACTATTGTGCTATGGATGCTGCTGATGTCATTGGGTGTGTATGAGCTATTCCGGCTGCAGTGTCTTAATTATGGATTTTAAAATGAGTACTTCAAGTGTGGGGCCTTTACTGTGGAGTTATGCTTGCCTGCTTTGATTAATCTGTTGCCCTTTAATTCACTTTTAAACCTGGATCACCTCCCATTATCAGGCATGCATCCAGCTGTCGTCATTCTTGTTTTGTACTTTCCCTACCCAGTCATGGCAAAATGTGCCTTGTAGCCGATATACTGCAAATCGGCTTTGTTCTGCTTTGACACTTTACTGATTTCTTTGCAGTACAGCCTCCTCTTTTATATTCTGCAGGTAGCTGCTTGCAGCCTTGTTAGCTGTTGTCAATGGCCCACTGTAGGCTCCTAGGTGTTAATTAGTCATTTGTACTCCAATTTCCCTTCTCCAGCATTTCCTTATTTCTTTCCTATATCCTTCCTGTTTCAGCTGCAGTGTGCACCACGCAAACCCGATTACCGGGTTTACGCACATTTTCATCTCCATTCACATGCATACTCGTTTACCTTTTGTACTCTCAGCTCAGCAAAGCTATGGCCAGTTCAACACACCCCTATCCTGCAGCTTTGCCTAGCTAGGGGCAAACCGGTTTAGCAATGCTCCAATGTGCTTACAGTAATGGCGACACACCCCTCTCTTGATGTCATCTTTATCTCAAGGGCACACCTCGGTGTTATAATGCTACGCTGTGAGGTGCATCCTTACACCAGTGGGGAATCTGTGATTCACTATTACACCTCTCATTTGCATGGCATTTCCTACTAATTCCTAGCTACCACGCATAACACTGTCACAGCCCCTTAGCATCCCTTGCGCCATAGTATGGTGTAGCATGCCTGCCATTGACTATTATGGGGAAATCATGATATGTGTTACATTGCAGTTTTATTCTATATTTTTATATTTTCCCTGCGATCCCCTTTGTGCGACGCTGCCCTCCACTTCTATGTCACAATAGTGCGACTATATATATTAAATGTTAATTTTATATTTTGTACATTTTTTTATGTCAGTGGTTATATATTTACCCATTGCATATATTAATAATATAATACATGTGTCTGGATGGCTGTAATGGCTCCGATTTTATGTTTGCAAAAATGTAAACCGTTTTCTACGGTTTACATTTCAAAATGCTTACACTATGCTTGCACCACTTCCTGGATCACTACATAACTTCCTTTGCTTGCTACACTACTGCACATGGGGTAATTAGGATACAGGGCCCGGGAGTTGTGCAGGTGTAGTGTATGCAGGTAGTGCACATGGGAACAGCTCGTACCTGGATTGCTCGTCAGCCATATTTGGTGTTAGAGCGCTGATGCTACGCCTGCACCTGGCGCAAGCTTTATGAATCCTGGGGTTTGTAACTGTATGCATTTTATTTCTGTAATAGTATTGCTTAAAACGTCATTGCACTGTGGAAAGAAATGTGCATGTCATAACATAAGATTGCAATGATTAATACTATTAATACTGTATGCACTAATGGTGTTACAGCTTACAGTTATCTACAACATAAAAGTAGTGATGCACATGTTTTCAAGGAAACATTAATAAAATTACAGATTAAAATGAGTATCCTGCCATGGAAACAAACATTGGTGCCATTTCACTTTCACTATTGCAGAAATTATGCTGTTTATCTCTGAGGCCACAAATTATTGTGCATGACAAAATAAAATAATCTGATATGCAATACCTCAACAGACATCATACTTCAAACTGAGAAAACATTGGATAATATAAGAAAAACAATATGATACATTTTCATTCAAATGCAAAGGATGAGCTCATGCTCAATATTGAATTAACACTTTTTACTAATTGAACCAGGACATTTAGTACATGTATACTTAGGTATACCACCTCATTAAATTTATTATGCACGACAGTTAAAAATGTGATTATTTCTTATATGACAACTTACAAAATCACTGAACAGGAGTCAGTGAACTCTCAGACATGACCTTTGCAAATAGTAATTATCTAAGTACATATCTGTCAACTTTCCAGATTTTTGCAGAATATCTAGATTTTTGCCTCATATTTTTTTTTATCTTTTCCTCATAAAGTTTGTAGTTTTTCTGGCAAACCACTGGAAACAAGTCACAAAATAATGACATACATTTGAGTTTCAGATTTCATATCCTTCAGAAAACGCACACAAAACTATTATTCTAGCAGCTTTATAAGTTTATAAGGTAAATATTTAAAACCTGTCCCTATTTTTGGGCCTTTGCCTCCCATTATTTTTAGATTTGTCCAGAATTTGTGCACTAGGCAGTTGAGAGGTATGTCTAAGTATAAATATATATATATATATATATATATATATATATATATATATATATATATACACATATATATTATTTACAGTTGAGAAGGAATGACAGATGAACAGTGACAGTAGTCTATGCACCATGTAGCATAGCCCACTGATGTCACTGTGTGCATCAGTTATTGTTTTTTATAAGAAAGGAAACACTAACTTGAATGTCATGGTCCATAGTTCTGGACTAGAAGCCCCCTATTTACCTGCTCAGCCATATGCTACGCATAAGCCTGCTACTTGGACTCCTTTACCACTGTTGCCTGCTAGCTATCATTAGTGAAAGTATGGCAGGAAATGGGAGCTGCAGGGTATAGCTATCAGGTCACATCACTATCAGACTAGCTCATATTCATGTTGTGCAGAATGCGGCATGCAGGACAACATCCTTCACTCAGTAGCTGGGTCATACTGAAAGGTACTCCAACACTCATCCAGGCACCTGAAAAAACTCTTCAGGAGGCCAACAAAATTTCTTCCATTTACTAACAAGATAACCACTGGGCATGCTACCATGCAGGAAGAGGCAGTAGATTGAGTTAGTATGCCAGATATGGCAATAGTGTAAACTGCCAGGATGCTGGGCAAAGACATTGGTGATGCACCTCTAAGCATCACACACTACCTAGCAGTTGATGGAATGATAGCCCTGCCTATTGTGGTACAGTTCCCCAGAGGGCCCGATAGGGCCCTAATTGCAACATGAGTTCAATCTATTGCACTGAGGACCTCAGGGAAATTACCACCACCTAAAAACAGGCATTCACAGTCTTGGCTTAATCATGAGAAATAGATATACTGATTCATATATGTCAAGAGTACATTCAAGAACTGCTGCCATATCCTCAAGACAGAAGTCTGTGACATATCCAACATCTATAGTCTTTCTAGAACGTCCATACGGAAGTGTTGTGAGGGCTAGACATAGCTTAGTATTCACAAGGATAGGAAGTCCACTCTTTGCTCCAGTACCCCTATGTAGGTTACACATGGTTACTAAGACACTTACAATATCTCTGCCCATTCTAAAACTACCAAGTATATTTCTGATTATCAAAATTATGGTGTGTTTTTCTCTGCTTATATCTCCACCTACTTGGCTAGCGAGTGCCACTGTGCACAAGCGGTTTTGGTTCAGCCAAGAAAACCAACTCACAACAGGAAATAATAAGGCTAGCAGCAAGTGACAACATCTTTCTGGATTGCAAAGTAGATGGAATACGTGAGACTTCTCTTTATATAATGTATCTGTAGACAGCACAGTTAAGTGAAAAAAATTCATTATGAATCGCAAATAGGCAAAAGAATGTTTCATTAGCATGCACTGTTTTACAGCATTCCTCATTTGAATCTCATTACGACTTAATTTGTTTTGGCTTATTCATGGCCATTGCTCATTAGTATAAGTGGCCTCTATGGATCGCAGCTTACCTGTGTTAATTTGCTGCCAGTTCAGATAGCCTTAACGTGTTCACATAATGAATATGACTACTGCCTTCAATTTTTTTTTTCTGGTCTCAGTTTTTCAAGAAAATGCCAGAATCTCTAACATAAGAAGCCCCCTCTCACACCAGCAGATTTAAAATTATTTCTATATAAAGTGAAACAGTGTCTGCTTTTTTATATACCTTTTAGTTGTTGTCCAAAACTGGTTGGTCATATGTACACACATGCACACTGTATGTGTGTATTTAGAAATATCAAAGCACTTTAACATTGATCTAAAATTATTCAAATTAATAGAAAAAAAAATTAACATTCAACTGCACATGTTCCAAGACATAACCGCAGAGCATGCAACTTCAAAACAGGAGGGGAAAGCCCCCATAAACCCCCATGTGGGAAACTGTACTCACACAAACCCATATTCCCCTGTTAATTATATATTCCAGCTCTGAGATCACACAATTCTAGGGAAAGAGCTTATTCCCCAACCAAACAAAATAGGGTGACAGAAACAGCTATATAATTCTCTAAAACACACAATGTAGATGCCATGTACAGAATGTGAATCTGCAGAGAAACAACTCACTTCCTATCAGAAATGTGATTCACAGCTTAGCAATGTCTAAAGGATTATCGACAAAATACAGAAACTGCATAAACATGAGTACAGCTATAAGTAGAGAATGTTGATTAATGAAACTCAAGGCAGTACAAGCAATTGCAGGGATAGAACCACTGCATTTATTTTATTTCTTTGTATGTATGCTTCGTCCAGCTGGATTATGATCATTTTTCAGTGAAGACGATAGGAAAAGAGCTACATATACAATCAATAAAGTAGCACAAGCAAATGGTCTTAGCATTCAATCTTTAGGCAGGATTCACAGAAAAATGAGAAATGCCACAGAGCATAGTTAAACATGAAAACAAGATAATAGCTTAATCAGGCTATGATCAGGAACAGTCTGAAAGTGTATGATTCAAAAAAACAAGTTCATCAGCCCCCCCCCCCTAGGAAAAACTTTTTCTTGTTTAACTTTCTCCACTTTGCTTGTCAGTCTTCATTCTTACATGTAGCCCATTTGCTCTGTGTCACCAGGGCAAGGGTCAACCAGGAGGGGAAACCATTAAGTTAGCCATATGCAGTCATTTGAGTAAGTTCTTTTTTTCTCCCGGCCTTAACCACATGCACCTGGTGGTAAGGGATTTGAATTGAGCTGCCTGTGAAGGACATCCCATCACTTCCACAAAGGCCATTCCCACCAAGCAGCTTGCCATTTCCTGAACTGCAAAAGTAGAGGTTTTCATGGTTTCCACCAGAGAAGTCATACTGCCAACTGTGCATCTAAGTGTCACACACCACTTCTACCCCCTGGAGAGGTGAGTGGGCCATCTTCTTTTACTCCTCCTCCTCTTCCATGTCTCACTTCTGCAGTGCTGGGCCCACTAAATGTCAGAGGTTCACCATTACAAAACGGATACAGGATCTCTCAAGTCAAAAGTGCAAAACTGTTCCGATGTTCTGGTCATATACAGAAATACGCCTACATATACATGCGCGCACGTGCACACACACACACACAAACACACACACACACACACACACACACACACACACACACGCACACACACACACACTCATGTGTATACGGTTCTACCTCACTTCAACGACACGCCGGAACATCGACATGGAAATCGCGAGCCCCAGAAGATCGAAAGCTGAGAAGACCAACGCGATGGGACCCAGAAGATCGACAGTGGAGAAGACCGACCCGACGGATGAAAGCACCGACGCCGAGGATGCCGACATGGGAAAAGGCTGTGTAAGTATGCGGTAGTGACGGACGTTAGGGTGCGAGTAAGGTAAGTGTGGATATTGACGGTCTGTGGGGATAGGGGTGGGTTAAGTGAGTTAGGGTTAGGGAGCGGGTCAGGTAAGTGTGCGGTAGTGATTGTGTTTGGGTTAGGGGCGGATAAGTGAGTTAGGGTTAGGAGCGGGACAGGTAAGTGTGCGGTAGTGATTGTGTTTGGGTTAGGGCGGGATAAGTGAGTTAGGGTTAGGAGCGGGCCAGGTAAGTGTGGTAGTGACGGACCTTAGGGTTAGGGTTTGGGTTAGGGTTGTAGGTAGTTGTGTATGTGAGGTTTAGTGTGGGTTTCTAGGGATTTTGGTGTGCTTGTGTTGTGTATGTGTTTTTTGGACAGGGAATGTGTTTTGTTTGTTGATTGTGGTGTGTGAAGTTTATGAGGTTTCGTGTTTGTGTACCGTCGGTTATTTCGTTGTCGGGCATGTGGAATTTCGTGTTTTTGTACTGTCGGTTATGTGGTTTCGGTGATTGCGTTGTCGGTGTTTTGGTGTTTCGTTTATGTGAGGTAGAACCGCACACACACACACACACACACACACACACACACACACACACACACACACACACACACACACACACACACACACACACACTCTCTTATACTATATGGGTGTGATTGCAAACTTGCTCATGGTAAAGTAGTTACTGCTGGTTCATGTTGAATTAGAAAACATCAGCATAAAGTTTGTCATTACCAGATAACAGAACTGGAGTACATTGATATGACTGACAAGATGGCACAAGGTGGAAGTGTAACTGGTCAAATGTACCACGATGAAGACGACATACACACATCTACTTACTTAGCTTAGGGGCCTATAAACAAAGGACATGTATAAATACATATATAAACCTATAAACAAAGAACTTATATACATTAGTAATATACTCCCAGTATGACAGAAAGCCGCATTTATTATTATTATTGGTCATCTCAGGGAAAATAAAAACATGATGTTAATAGAGAGCTACCTCCCTTATGAACAGAAATGCATTAAAACGTATTCCTGAGTGGGGCTTTAAGAGTGAAGCCAACTAATGGAGAGGAATTTTTTAAGACCAACAGTTAGGATTATGTCCCAGCTTGGTATAGCCAGCAGCAGAAGAGGTGATCAACTCCTTCTGGCAGAAACAGAGGACCCTAATTACATCATCTATGATATGGTGTACAGTGCACCACAGGACATTAACAGGAGGAGGTAGTGCCTTATTACACACCACACACATACAGATCATGATCACAGCTTGTCATAAAGACGAGAAAGCAACTGCAGCTCAGTCATCACATAAGAATCTTTGGTACAACGAGGGTCTTCAAAATAAATACCATTAGCTGTGTAGGGGGTTTCCTTTACTATGTGACTAGTGATGCAGATAACAATAACACAGCACTGCTGCTCACAATCATGACAGCTTACATGATCTGCACATCCTTTGCATTCAGCATAGGATAGGAAATAAGTAGCATTTTCCTAACTTGCCTAGATGGATGGAAAATGGGCGGCCCTGGTTTGGGCTATAAATCTTAGTAAAGATAGGTGAGTGGAGAAGTACTTACCAAAACTCATGGGAGAACAGACATGTACAAGATTTTATTATTAATGTTATGACACATTGCATGCCTGTGGTTAAGATGAGGGGGGGGTTGGAGAACAGACGTGCAGGATTTTATTATTGATGTTATGACACATTGCATGCCTGTGGGTTGGCTGAGGGGGTGGGATAACAGATATGTACAGTATTTTATTATTATTCTCTTACACATTTCATACCTATGGGTAAGATGAGGGGGCAGGGCCTAAAAGCAGCAGCAAAAAATAATCTTTGTGGCAGCAAAGCAATACATCTAATAACATATGCTTGACATTTTGCTGGATGTGGCAGATGTCAAGAACGTGATTGTTTCACCCAGATTTATTATTATAGAATTTGAAAGGGCTACTATCAATAACATCAAAAACTACCATACCATAGGCCACCATGGGTGCCACTTCTATCTTTCATAGATAGTCTAGTAGCAGTTTAAAAAAAAAAAAAAGTTCATTCCCTCTTTACAGGTTCATATGTTTACATAAAAAATGCTAAAAGTCACAATATACAAATTCCTTCTATCTGCTGCCATCCTTGATACATTTGAAGAGTTATGGAAAATCTTTCCAGACCAGTGAAATAGTTACTGTAGTACTTTGATAAAATCTACATGAGATAGAGGCTAGTACCTTCTTACTAAACAAACCAAAGCTAGTATAGCAAAGACAACTCTGTTAGCTACACTCCTCTATGCATCCCCAATACTAACCAATCTCTGCAAAACTGACCTAAACAAACTTAAATCTTGTTATAACAAGGTTGCTAAATTTGCTACCGAGACCCCACATAAAACCCATCACTAAATAGCTCTCAAACAACTTGTCTGGCTTGAGCTACTACAGCAGCTGAAACTCAATCAGCTGTCATTAGCACACAAGCTATATTACTACCCAATACAAACCCCAGCACTTCAGAATACAATTACTCCTTATACCACAAAAAGAACTTTAAGATCTAGTACCCAAAACCAGCTAGACATCATCAAACACAACACTGAGGCAGGGGAAATCTCTCAGCTATTCCATTTCCAAAGCTTGGAATGCTTTACCTTACAACCTAACCTCCATTAGTTCCTCCACTCAGTTCAAAAATCTCCTCAGAGCACATTATATGAATAACTGGCTATGCCCCTGTGACTTCCCAGGGTAAATGATTACTGAACAACCTAATACCCACCTAGTCTAAATAGCTATGTAATCCATCTACCACACTGGGAAAGTATTCTCATTTGGGTGTGTTTGTTGTAAGGAATACATATTATTTAGTATGTACTTTGGGAAACTCAGTAGAAGTATATACCACTATTATATTTACTAGCTATAAGCAAAATCTCTCTCATCTTTTGTTATATGTTAACTCAGGACATTACTATGTATTAGCTGACACAAAATAATGTATAAATATTACCTCATTTTGTTTTACTAGATATCCAGTGTGTAAATGTTTGATTCATCCTTTTTGATTTTTGATTTGTTTTATTTATAGGTTCATAGGTGCATAGGTGTGTACTAGGCTAATGGCCTTGAGGTCTTTACAAGCGTAGCCATAGGATTACCCTGGCATCGTGCCACCTGACCTTAGTTCCCAGTGCCTCTGTTGAGTAGAGCCACTGGATTTATTTCTCTTGAAGAGGGTCAGTGAGGTGTTCTGCTTGACATGTATGGGAAGTCTATTCCATAACACGGGCCGTCTCTGGGTTATGAACCTGTCCCTCCAGTACGTTCTGTTGATTGTGGTAATGAGGTTGAGGTCTCTGGAGCATGTGGTGTGGAGGGATTGGGATTTCTTTAGATGTAGCATTTCTAACATTCTCCCCGGGCCTCCGCTGAAAATGGACCTGTGTCCAGTCAGACTTTCCTGGCAAACAAATGTAAAACAAATAAATAAATAGTAGGGACAGTGTAAGAAAACAAATGCTAGAAATTCTCACCAAGGCTCAGTCTGGAATCTTAGAGGTTTCATCCAGTCATGTCTGCAGGACTCTCAAAACACAAAGTACTGACATGACAAGCTACATTTCATACTTTAAAGGAATCTGGCATCCATCTCATGAGAGTCATTCAAGATGGATAAAACAGAGTTCAACGTTTCTAACTTTCTTTCCGGCATGATGTGATGTGTTCCCAAACTGTCAGAAATGTGACATGAGAGGATAAACTTTAACTAATTCTGAGGAGTGCAACCTGTTACATCATGGAACAGACTTCCAGTCACACATCATCTGTGGAAATAATGAGTCTATAGTATCATTTACCCTGGCAGCACATTCTAAAGTCAATATAGGCATTATTTTATTCTATTTATTTGGAAGTAGCAGACATGGTTCCCTTGATAGAACTATGACTGATAACTTGATGATATTTTTAAAATTTTCATTGCTGTTCTCCAACATCTGGCACTGGACATGACATAATTGCACTCTTTTTACTCATAATTTGCCATTCTACACAGCAGTTCAAAAACAGAGCAGAGCACTTACTTGTGTGTGTTTGTATGTGTGTTTTCTTTCCTTTTAAGTCTCTTCTGTATCATGTTTTTCAGTTCCTGCAGTTAGCCCTGAAAATCATTAAAACATTATAAAATCTCCTCACTCTCCTACCTTGCCATCTCCTCCCAACTCTACAATCACACACCTATTGCATACTTCCACTTCACACATGTAGTTGTCAGCAATACCACTAACCACGTCAGCAAATATCTTCACATACTCTCCAATTTGTCACATAAATATGCATGTATATTATCACAGCTTCTTCATAGTGGTGATATACACCTTACTCCTGGGCCACATACTGTACAATATACCATCATGACTACCATTCCACCCCTTTCTCACATTAAAACTACAGGCCTTCTCATTCTTAACATGAACCTTAGAAGCCTAGTTAACAAAATCACAGACTTTCATGCAGTCATTGCACAATACTCACCAGGCATTCATATAGAAACAGAACCTTGCCTTAACCCCATATAAGAGACCCAGAAATACTCCTACAAGGTTGTAATGTACAGAGGCTAGACAGGATAAGGAAGAAGGGTGGCAGGGTTGCATTCTTCTACAAAGATAACCTAAGCATAGACTACCTACCCATCAAATACCCTTATGATAACAGCTTTGAAGTCCTAGTAACATGGATCAGAATCAACCCAAAGAAAATATTACCATAATAGCCACTTACATACCTTCCAGCAATACTCGCACTGCCATTGATAAACTCATAGCCTGGACAGCCTCAGCCTATACCTATGAAACCATTATCACAGGTGACTTAAACTTAGACTGGAGCACTTGCACTGGTGATAACCCCTCCACCTTCATAAATCTACATGGTTTCTCCTAAACAATCTAGTTTCCCACTCAAATAGATAAACATAGCAAAAGGGAATCTATGTTAAACTGGTCACTTATTAACAGTACCACCCATAAATATCTCTCTGGATTCCTTCCAAATAATTTAAGTGACTATAGACCTATCTACTTAATCTGTCATCAGCTCAACCCACCCAGAACCATAGTTTACGAAGTCGTGTGAAATATCAAAAACGTCTCTAATGAAGCATTCTTAGACATGCTCAATAAATGCAACTGGACACCACTCCATCATCTCCAACTTGACCAGGCCGTAACATACTTCAATGACATATTTCTAGCTATTCTAAGTGGCTTAGCACCAATTCATACATGTGGTGTTAAAAATAAGAGATCGCCCCGGATATCAAAAGAACCAATGGAATTTGAAAACTAAGGGAGAAAACCTGGTTTCAATACCAGAAAACAAAAGACAATAAAACTCTGCTAGCGTACCAGCAGCTCCACAATCAAACAAAAAAACAACTCCAACTAGACAAAAAAACATATTATATATCTATACAAAACAAATATGAAAACAATTCCACAAAGTTCTGGCAAGCAATTAACTCGCTCCTCCACCCAGGTGAAGCTACAACCCCAGAACCAACAACTAATAACCAAAGTGTGAGTATTGCCTCACAGATCAACATCATACTTTATAAACACATCCTCTCCTTAGATACAGGGAACAATTCTGCCCCACCATCTCTTCCACCTAATGTGGAAACTAACAACAACTTTTTTGACCTTAAACCTGTCCCAACTAACACCAAAGAACAATGCTGAAAACACTGAAAACTTCTTCCTTGGCAGCTGACCAGCTCTCCAATGAGAACCTCACATTTTCATCTGATGCCATAGCTTTGACTATCTCCATTCAGGTAAATAGGTCTATAGCAGAACTATATGTCTCAAAATTATGGAAAATTTCCTATATCACCCCTCTACATAAAGCAGGAACATCAACAAAATGAAGCAATTAGAGACCCATAGCCATCCTTTCCCCATGTGTCAAAACTCTGGAAACATGTATCCACATTCAACTACTACAATACCTGTTATCTCACATCCTTATCTCTCCCTCCCAACACGGTTTCATACTGAAACACAGCATCACCACAGCCCTAATTAATATCTCTAACACCATCAACCAAATGAGAAATTTAAACCCATAAGGAGCATCAATCTTCTTAGACATATCAAAAGCATTTGACACTGTCTCCCATCAGAAACTCCTTAGTACTCTTGTCTCACTAAACCTATCAGAGACTACCCTCTCCAGGTTCCTAAGCTATCTTTCTGACAGACAACAAGCAGTACAATGGAAATCTGAACTCTCACCATTTCTGCCTGTCTCAGTCGGAGTCCCCCAAGGGTCCATACTAGGATCCCCTCTTTTCACCATCTTCTTCAATGATCTAGCTTCATCCACAATGCACTCTAAAGTAGCTCAATATGCAGATGATTCAGCTTTCATCTGCTCAGCAGATACCTTACCAGACCTCCAAATAGTAGCCCAACAAGCTTTTAATGATACAGAAGCATATCTAAGTAAGTCACAACTAATCCTCACCTCCAAAAAGACACAGTTAATGCTATTTACTAGAAGCAACCAATCACCAACTACACCTCTTTTCACCATTTTCTCAGCAAACAACAGAGTCATCCAGCCAGTTGAGCACACAAAACTCCTTGGCATGACAATCGACAACAAACTCAGATTTGACCAACACACAGTCACCACAATTAAGAAAGTTCACATCAAACTTGGCTCACTGTACAGAAGCAAGCCATTCCTCACTGACAATACCAGACTATCCATAACCAGAACCTTCATCCTCTGTATGATCCTATATGCTTTCCTCCTCTTTAACAACTTAAAAAAATCAGACTTAACCAAATTGGAAACTTGCTACAACAAAATAGCCTACTTCACAGCCAGCCTTCCCCACCAAACGCACCATTGCATTGCTCTGCATAAATTAAATTGGCTCAAGCTACCTAAGCTTCTCCATCTCTACCAACTTAAATTCACACACAGTATCATCTTCCATCCTGACAGTTGCTCATCCCTCAAGGAACTTGTTGTTCCCTACTCATGCCCACGAAGTTTAAGATCTGCAGACAGAAACTTTCTCACAGTAAACAAAGCTAACAACACTCATGGAAAAGGCCTATTCTCAAATCAGATAGCCAAATTATGGAACTCTCTACCCCACACCCTCCAAAACACACCTGAATCTATCAATTTCAAACTACTATTTGAACATCTATCCAAAAGCTGGCATTGCTCCTGTGCCAAACCTGACTGACAAGATATTTATAAGTCTTTCAACACACTGTCTACTCCTTACCTCATTTTCTCCCACTCTTCACTGTTTATTACTACACAAAAATATATATAAAGGAAATCACATTTGTTCATAACTATTATTTAATATGTACAGAGTACTAATTTTATTTTTTCTTACAGTGATCTTCACTGAAATGCTTGTGTGTTTTTCTTTTTTGAACTTGTATCTACTAGAAGACTGTACTGAATACTACATTGTATAGACTAACTAGATGATGTGTATTCTCCATTTTACTGTATGTATACTATTGTACTATCTAATTATTGTATTTTGCTTATATTTCTGTGGAGCTTTTCTCTCTGGGCCTCCACTGAAAATGGGCTTCTGGCCCAGTCAGACTCCCAGTAAACAAATGCAAATAAATAAATAAATAAATAAATCTGCATTTTGCAGTAAGTCTGCTACTCTTACAGTCCCACATCAGATAACTAAGCAATGGTCTCAATATGGTAGTTGGCACAGAGGGTTAAGGTTATGACATAGAGTGCCTGTGGTCTAGAGATTGATTCTTACTGCCCTTGTTTGCCTGCTGTGCAACCTTGAGGAAATCACTAATCCAGACATTGTTTGTGGGCAATGGAAAACATAGGTTAAGCTTCTCAATGGTCCCCTAGACTGCAAGCCTAGTAATTACCTATGAACTACATAGTTGCAATAATATGAAGTAAAGGAATACTTGCATGGCGTTGATACAAGCTACTTAAATTTTCCTAAATTTATCACCATTAGTGATAACTTATACCCAATTCTAGACTAAAGAAGTGCATTAGTGATAAATTCAAACATACATTCCAAACATGTTCAAAACATTTACATTGCTTAACATTCTATCTTCTTATACAATAGCAATGTAAGATACTGCACATTACCTATACATTTCCACAAACTGCTTTACACAAACTGCTACAAATGCAGCTTGCTGAACAACTAAACCAAGAAGGCCAAAATGCAATTTATTATTTTTAAAAGGTAATTTCAAGTTTCCAAAAACTGGAAATAAAAAAAAAATCTATGTTTTTGCGGGGGGAACCTTTGAAGTAGTTCTGTGTAGATGGTGGTACAGTGGGAATCAGGGAATTTAACCTTTTCCCCACTGTAGTGCAGTCTCAGAGTTGGTATATATAATAGTGCAGTCTTGGAGTTGGTATATATAATTTGCAGGGGTTGTAAAACATATATATTTTTTATTTTTAATTTTGAGTTTCTGGAAACTTTATCACCTGGTCTCAATCAGATGAAGAGCTGGCACCCCTTAATTATCAAGAAGTGCCAATTTCTGCGATAAAGCAGTAAGAACACATCTTCTATATCTAACACCAAGAGCCCTCCTTGTTGAGTCCTGTGTTTAAGCTGATCTCCAATCATTAAGTCAGAAGGGTGAAAGGGTCTGGAAAACTAATTGGGATTACAAGGGAGAGAGGATCTAGAACACTAAAACAGGAACAGCAAGGAACGTTAATTCAAGGGAAAGCCAAGCAAGAAATCTGATTCCATAACCACAGTCAATGTTATAAGACGTGGAAATGGAGTCTCATGGAACCAAAGGACTTTATCAGTCATGTCTGTCTATGAAAGATGAAATAAATGCTGTTGGCAGCTATTCTTAAATCAAAGGAAAGTGAACCACAGCCAGACTCAGTTATCAGTACATCAAATGGAGCTGAAAGACCAAAATGCCTACTCATTAAGAAGTGAGTGGCATTAGTGGAGTCTCTCCATCTTTAGATGAGGAGATGAAGTACTTATCTCTTGCTCTCAAAGCAAAGTCACCTTAAGGGATCCTGCAATGTATACATTATTCCAGGGAATTAGGCCCACAACCCTAGTTCCATGTGCATACAAGGAGATGGGTGTAGAAACAGCCAGTTAAACAACAGAGACCTCATTCTCAAGAGAGATTGAAATGAGGAGGAAATCACTGTCTTTCCTGGAGACCATATGAAAGGAGGTGATCCTATAAGTGAGTTCCTACACTACCAAGAAAATATGTCTAACATCAGACAGACCTGTACATTTACAAGTTCCAGGCCTCCAAAGTGCAAGGATCTCTACAAAGGAATGGTCGTTAATTATCAACAGAAAACCACCTTCCATATGAAGCTTGACCTCAATCATGCTATCAACCTGAAGCGAAGTGTTGGACACCAAGAAACCAATGTGAAACCTCCTGGAAGCTTATGACAGACTGAACATAATAGTACAAGGTATTGTTCCAACCACATGAAGAACCAAATCTATCAGAACTCAGGTGTAAGGTTTCTCAGTAGCTCATGGCCCCACGTCCTGAACCTTGACAGAAAGCCATTGGGATTCAGGAGAACAAGACTTTGAGAATCATAACAAATTTCAGCCATTGTCCCCAAACACAGGTGGTATAATGGTTAAAGTATTCACTTCCCATGCTCAGGGTGCAAGGCTTGATCTTGACCTCAGGCCAATCCCTCTATGAACCTTGCATGCTCTCCCTTTGTCTCTGTGGGATTCTGACCATCTTTTAAAAACATGCAGAGCACATCCACCTCAAAAATTATCAAAGAATGGAGTTGTGGGTAACAGCACAAAATCTAAATGGTTCCTGTTGGGAAAGAGTTGTAAAGACCAAAAACTTTGGGTATCAAATGTGATGCACAGTATCATCTATATAAGATAACATAGATCACAGAATGTGTGCCATGTCAGGCCTAGCCATTCAATGGTGTGAAAATTGTCTCTAGGTGATTTGGTCACATTGACTAATGTCGCCAAAATGGACATGGGTACTTGCAGGTGGTAAGTGGTTCATAGTCTCAGCCGATTCTGACTTATGCCAGGGACCCATGTTAATGGTGAGGAATCTTTGTGTCCCTATTTTCAAAAGTGGACCCACCATCAAACTGGTTAGCTGGTGTCCATTTGCCCATTAGGTTACCTGGGATAGCTATGTTGAGTGAAAGCTGAATGTAAAATCAATCAACTTGCTAAATATGAAGTAAGGATTGTTATACTCACTAGGGACCTACTAGATAACATGAGCTGGCATTGATAATGGGGAACCTGAATGCACATATCAGGTCAGACAGAACAAGCTATGAAGACACATGGGTGGGGCAACAGGAATAATGAATGAGAGGCAATTCTACACTTATGTCTCGCATATGGATTGATGGTGGGCAACACATGGTTCAGCAAAAGAGATAGTCACAAGGTCACATACCAGAATGGCCAACATGTAACTCAAGTAGACTTTCTCCTAACAAGGATAGAAGATTGGGGTAGAATCGTTGATTTCAACGCCATCCCCTTTGAAACAGTTGACCTGCAATCAGTGGCAAGCAGTGGTCAGAGAAATATCTAAGGTCAATAGAGACTAGGTTGAAGACCTGGAAATTTATTGGAGGTAAAGGGCAAGATTTCAAGTAACTACCCAGGGCTCTGTCACCTCATGAAGAAGAAATAAGTGGAGCTGAAAAAGATTTGCATCACTGCAAAGCAGCATGTGTGAGGACTCTACAACAGATATGGGGCTGAGTCAGATATGGAAATAAGGTACATAAGGAAAGCTAGTGGTGGAATACGGAAGTCCAGGAAGTCATCAGAAGAATGGAGTGCAGGAAAAAGTAGGAAATAGAACAGACAGACCAGGTTAAGAAGAAATCCTGGTTGGCTAACAAAGAAGCTAAGAAAGGACTTGCAATAGCAAACAGCAAGGCATCAGCAGCACCCTACAAGCTTCTGAAAAGTGACTTGGTAGATGACACAAAGAAACTGTATCCAGTTGCAAGGTGAAGACAGAAGGATAAATAAGATAGACATGCTTCCTAAGGGACACCAGCAACAACCGGCTCAGTAATCCATAGGCCATCACAGACAGATGGAAGGAGTACTTACAGTAGCTTTTGAAAGAAGAAAACCCCAATACAGCCTGTGATAAATTGGAAGAGGGCCCACTTTAGAAGAAGCAAGAAAAGCACTAAGGAAAATAAAGTCAGGGCTCAGATGAGGTCACAGCAGATATGATCAAGATGTTGGGTGAGTTAGGGGAGAAAAGACTACTGAGGGTATTTATAGCAGTATGGCTAGAAAGGCATATCCCAGATGACTGGACAATAAGGATACTAGTGCCAGTGTAGATGGACAAAGGGAACATTCACAATTGTGGGCAGTATAGAGGTAACAATCTACTGTCACATTGCATGAAAGTTCTGGAGATGGCGATTGATAAACAAATGCACAAATAAATAGAAAGTAAGATTGCAAATAAACAGTTTCAGATCAGGATGCAGCAGAAATGACTTGATGTTTGCAGTGAGATAGATAGGTGAGAAGAAGCTAGAGATGAGGAAATAATCCAACTGGGCATTCCTAGACTTGGAAGTTAGCATACAACAAGGTCCAAAGAAAGCTGATTTATGTAGACCTGTAAGGGCTCAAAGGCCCAGAAACATTAGCAGAATTAGTATCGGCTATGTACATGGACACGGTGACACAAGAATGAACAGTGTTCAGATGCCCAGAAGAGTTCCCAGTGGGAGTAGGTGTTCATCAGAGTACATCTCTAAGCCCACCGAGGTGAATATTGGTGATAGACTACATAAGCAAACCCGTTGGAGATCAATAAAGTTGCTGTATGCAGATGATGTGACATTACAGGAAGACTCTGAACAAGACCTTCAGCAAAGGACAAGGAGGAATGGAATGCAAAACTGAAGGTACATGAGATGAAACTGAGTGCAGACAAGGCAGATGTAATGACAGCAAATGGCAGAAATCAGAAGAAGCAAAAAATGAAAATAGAATGGAAAATAGCTGAAAAGGTTGACAGCTTTGATTATCTAAAATGGGTGGTTGAGTCAAAGGGAAGTCTGAATGAAGAGATAAAAGCTAGAATTATAGGTGCTGCAGCCAAGTGGCATAGAGTGACAGGGGTAGTGTGTCACAGAATGCCAAAAAAGCTGAAATGTAAGGTGTGCAAAACAGTAGTGCAGCCAGTACAACTGCATAGTACAATAACCTGGGTAAACAATGAAGAGAGAGTAGTTGAGGAAGCTTGAGGTGATGGAGGTGCATTGTCTGACATGGGTGCTAGGATGCACACTGTGGAACAGATGATGAAATGAGGACATCAGATCAAAAGCCTAAGTAACTCTAATGGAAGAGAAGGTCAAAGAGAATAGATTACAGTGGTTTGGGCTCATGTACAGGTTGAGTCTAAATGAAAAAAAAACTATAGCGTAATGCAGTGTTTTCAGTAACTCAAGTACCTGAGTACCTACCACATAGAAGATGCCCCCCCCCCAAACTCCACCATGTCTCAACAGCCATTAGAAAATCTTTTTACTTTGCCACGCTGATTGCCAAGGTATATCTTCTAGATTTATTGATGTTATCATCCCTCTTTACTCCTACCTTATTAAATTCATAATTGCATAATATGCTCCCTTTCACTGAGTCCTGGCCAAACATATGGCCCAGATTGGAAGACCCAGTGCTTCCTCACTAAAGACAATGAAGTGGTGAGTTATTTGCCTTAGTGTTGGTCTCATACAGACTCTTGTGAGGATGGCTTATGCCCAGCATACAAGGTCTTAGATGTCCATGTACTTTGTGACCTCCTACTCATTCACAAAACATGTAACGCTATAATCACCAGTACAAATGACCTAACATTCCAAAATGTATACAGGACCTGCTGGTGGGATAGATACCTATCCCAGAGAGCTATACTGCTCTAAAATAGGTATCCCCTCCATATTAGACAAAGTTGCTCTCTAACCCTCTTCAAACAGTTCCTGGATGAATGTCCAGGAAACTGGAAATACAGCCCTGGGCTACTCCCTCAAGCATTATGGAAAGAGGTAACATAGAGGTTAATGAGAGTACTGTTATGGGTGTACTTGAAATAGTCCACCCAGATCAACTGCTTTGTATACGCTTTTAAATTATGAACATATGATATGTCCCATGGTTTTATAGAGAGTACTGGTGAGAAGTAAATGTTTTATAGTTACTTTCATCTGTGGGAGAGCTAGCTTCTTGTAGTGGTACTAGTATGGCAATGTTTCAAACATCTAGTACATCTGGTACATAACTGGTAGAGAGGCGAAGGCTGAATAGGTTCAGAAGAGGCTGGCCAAAGTTAGGTTTGGGACTTACTAAGAAGCAGACAGCTATGTTGTTAGGACATGGTCAAGTGAGAATTAGGGAGGAAGTGTAGACTGTGGCAATGGATGAACAGAGAATGAATGGTGAGGAGAAACTAGAGCTGAATGTGCCAGCAAGAATGTTGGTGATGATATTAGGATCAGAATATTCATAGCCGGCCTTAAGCATAGCCCAACTAGGCAGCCACCTAGGGAACCACTCTAGCAGGGGACACTTTTCCAGTAAACTGGATGGTGTAAGTAGACCAGAATGGGTCTCCAGGTGTTGGGGGGGAGGGGGCGCTATGGAGCCATTTTGCCTAGGGAACCACTTGACCTAAGGCCGACTCTGAGACTATGCAGTACTATTTTAAAAATTTTAATTGCATGGAAACATACTGTTACAAATGTGTTTCCCATCATAGTTAAAATATGCCTTATGACTGTCTTAAGTAGAAGTTGCAATCTTGAGTTCGAACTTAGCATATTCTTGCTAACAAATTTAAGATCCTTTTTGTGGCAGTTGAGGAAGAATTATTACATATATGGCAGGTAATATTTTTCTTCTTCTACACAGTTTGCTTATGTGAGAATTGTACCATAAGGGTTTATTTTTGAATTTCCCATTATATTTGTGATAGAGAGGAACAGATGCAAATATGCCAATGTTTAGATGAGAGTAGAAAACAGTGGTGTATGTAACAACTTTACTGATGGCTTCATCGTGGCAGACTGTTTATGTCTTCTTCTAGGTCATCAGTAAATGATAACAGGTTATTTAGAACTAGTGTCTAAATATGGTAGGGTTCATGGGGGATGTTAATAGCTCTAAGTAAGAAAATAACAGCCTGATGCTCAGATCTTACAAATGAGGAAGAGATGTGTGGATGGGTGCAGGTATGAGTAATACTTGTAAAGTCAAGTAAGAACATTTGTGTCGTTGTTAGGATGTAGAAACTGGGGGCTGAGAAAAAGCACTGCATTTCTTTTGTTGGTTATGTAGGTTTGCCAGTTAATAAATATGTTGTTGATGTTGCCTAAAAGCAACATATTGGCTTTGGTAGATATACTTTCTACCTGATTTAAGTAGAAATCATGATTGTCAGGCAGCATGGATTAGAACATAATTTTCAAGAAGGTGATGATTAGGTTTGTATGGAGTGACTGGGACTTAGGAATTTCTAGGTAGGCATCACCTGGGATTTGGTGTGAAATAATGGGTTCATGGATAAACATGGTTATATCCCCACAGGTCTTGGAGGTTCTAGTTGAATGGCAGATAATAAACCTAATTATAGAGGGAGTGCTGTTAATACACTAAAACCATTCTTCTCTCAAATTAATGACATACATATGGTAAAGAATCAGGAAGACCTCATGCTTGGCCATTTTTAAGTTAAATTCTTACCATTATGGAGTGTCACCTTGATGTAGGCCAAATCGGAATTTATTACATTGGTATGTCCAGAAGATGGACTGTTTTTTTAAGAAAGGTACTATAGAAGCAAATGTTTTGGCCAACATGTGGAAGCAAAGAGGACAGCCGTGCATGCTATTCTTGTTGAAACAGTTTGGCTGGTCCACCATTACCTCCCTTGTTGACACACACTGGATTCCCCCTAGTATGACAACAGTTAACTTGCCATTTGCTAAAATTAATCATCTTGCCCTTGAACTGTGGTATATTTCTTAGAGACAACAGAATACTTTTTAAGATAACTGTCTTACCTGCCTCAGACACTTGTATGGCAAACTCTTATTACATTTCACTGCATCTTTCAAAGGGTAGACTACCAAAGATTATGCACCCTCATATGGGTGACCACAAAGCTGTAATCAAATCTGGGGTAGTAGAGGGATCTAATGGCCAAAGTTGCATGGTGAATTTCGATACCTAAGAGGCATCTTGTGGCCAACATATCCTCATCCAAAATGATAAGAGCAGAATAAGTATCTCTGAGCATACCATCCCTGATAGCAAGTTTACCATGAGGGATGCAGCCGTTAATGGACCTTACATCAATAGAGCACTGACAACTTTTTGTGGATGCCGGGTGGGGTACAGATGTAAATGTCTCAATGTATTGTGATGCTTGTGATATGTAGGAGGTTTTTAAAGCATTTCTTCACTGTCTCAGCACATGTGAGTTTAGTATAGCAGTGTCGTGTACTGCAGAAGTAGTGTTTACTAACATTAGTAGATAATGTGTGAAAGAAGTGCCTACAAACTGATTAACTATTTATGTCTCTCTGAAAAGTTGTCTGTGCTGAATTTTAGTAATGGGACATCAGTAAACATGAAACAATCATTACATTGTCTCATGGTACCCAGTGCAAGTAGGTTCACCACAGAAGGGACGAGTGCAGACTGTAATCCCATGACGGTAGAGATAGCCAAGTGGACTGAGCAGCACTAGATGGTTGGAGAGAGGGTATGGAGAGTAATGGTTAGCTAGGTGATAGGGTAAGTGGTTAAATACCTTCTGGTAAGGTGATTAGGTTTAGTAGGTTAAAGGATGTGCAATAATGCACACTGCAGTCATAGATGACCAAAGATGCACACACTAGCTGAGCTGGGGAAGATGAGAGCTGTTATGTTAAGAAAAGTTAACTAGTAAATAATTATTTAAATGATAACACAGGGGTTACAAAAGAGACAATAACCTCAATTAAATTTAATTAAATAGCTAATGAGGATAATAGGACCCTGGGAAAGTTATTGTAAAAATAAAAACTCTTAGATAAGTATAGTACAGATAGCACTACAGAGGTACTGAAGTAAGATCAATTGGGCAGCAATAGACATTAACAGGACCTTGGGTACCTAGCTGCAAACAGGTTCCATCTAGGTGTAGTAGAGAAGGCAGAGACATAGCTGGAGTGAGGAGAAGGGGACAGTTCCCCCACGTGCAAGGTGCTAGGGAGCACAAGTGGCAGATTCTGATGGTTCAGTATCACAGTACTGGCATTCAGAAATGAATGCTGATAGAGTATTTACAGTCATGACTGAAGTGCTGGAGTACTTTGTTTACAGTATTTTAACTGTAGCAAGATGCTTGTTAAATGTATAGCAATGTATATATTTCTTATTTTTTGGTCCTCAACTTTAAAATATTTTTTTTGGTCCTTAATTTATAGTTTAGGCGTTGCCAGCTAACCCAGGCACAGTTCTAACACAAGGTACTAAAGTTGTAGTGATGAAATAGTAACTCATTTTGACTAACAACAACCAGGTGAAGAGCTAATAAAATAAAAGACTAATGGAGCAAACACAACACAGGAAAGCCTAATGTTATCAGGAGTAAACATTTCAGGCACAATACACAGTGTTTAACAATGCAGACATGATAATGGTTACATGTAATGTCAAATACTGCAGGCACAGTTTATGGCTTCAGGCACTATATAATACTACAGGAATGAGCTACAACTAGAAGTGGTGTGTAATATTGAAATATAACGTACGCTGATGTAAAGCTTGCAGCAGTGACACATTCTTTCATAAGTACTCAGAACTATCAACAGTAATCAAGCACAGTAACAACCCAGTTCTATGAACAGTAATTATTCAAGTGCTGTAATAACATAGCTAACTACAGTAATGCTTAACACAGTCCTATTAACAGGAATAACTTTGACATGGTCCACTAACTCAAGTGCAGGAATAATAATTCATCTCCTAGAGTAATGATTAAGATTGTACTGTGAACAGTAGTAATCCAAGTATAATCAATATCATATGTAATATTAGACAGGAAAGATTAAAACTAATCCTGTTAACAGACAAGAAACACCGAAATGCATTACAGTACATAAACAATAGGATAACTCTTTAGAATGACACTTCGTTGCCACCAGGGTAGAACTGATACAAAAAGAAAAAGTAACCACTGCCTTACGTATCTATGCTAAGCATTGCAAAACTGAAATGAAGAGATTTAGAAGAAACTGGACAGGATAATGAAGTGAATCTTCTTGTAGTAAAGAAGTTGAATTTATATGTGGATAAGGATAAGTTAGTTTCCTGCAGGATCTTTGATACAAAATACAGTTTGTCAGATCCAAGTCAAAAAAGGCTCAAAAATCTCAACTCTTCTCTTCATTGATTGTCTCTTCCAGTATTAAATTACAATGTGAAGAGGTCAGCAGCTCAGAAGAATTGAGCACTGATCTGTGCTGTTTTTAAAGCCAACTTTCTGCCAAAGTGAGTATCCTCCAGTCAGTGATGATATACATATTTGTGGCCCACAGCGTAATTGGCTAGGATAACATGGACACTGCTCTTTCGCTCACTAGGAGAAATCAGCAGCAACAGTCCCATATATACAAGGCAAGCATGTTGTCAGTGGCTACTTCAGGCATTTCTCAGGCCCAAGATGGAAAAATACTTGCTAGTAGGTGTCTTCTGTTCTCTGTTTCACTGCTATTTCCACTACTCAAGTACACATAATTCCTGGCAATGCACACAAATGAAGCATTTGGAGATGAAGTTTTGGCCCTAAATTCCTCAGATCCACAATAAGGTGATTTTGGGGCCACTAACTGAGATCAAGCTGTATACACCCTGGCCAGAGCTATTAGTCAAGAAGAAGTGACACAATTACCCCAGGATACATCTCATAGGGTAAGAGACAGAGGAATGGTCTTCCATATCTCAGGCTCCTTAAATAAGAGATTAGTATGAGATCAAGTTTCTAGTTATTTGTGCAAGTTATTGCTATGTGAAGTCAGAGATGCCATGAAGATTGGGTGACTACATCTTGGAGGAATCATACTGGGTTGATTCTTTGAACCAGGACTTAAGTTTAGAGATTGTGACCTTGCCCACTAGGACACCCATTGGTTGTCAAAAGGGACTTCTTTTGCTATCCTTCACATAGAAATAATGACAAGTATTTGGACAAGTTTCAATAAGAAATAACAAAAAAGGTATGCAAACATTTGCTGAGAGCAACAAGGATCTTCATCTGAACTGCATGTGTGACAAAAAAGAGCCAAAAGGTTCAGTAGATAAGTACGTTTATGAAGGGGAAATGTGACTTCTGAGTATGAAGCATTATAGGAGTGGTTTCATCTCTAAGCAGTGCGAGATCCAGTACTAGGTGACCTAGGCAGTTCCCTAGGATTCTCTGTCTTGGGGGGGGGCACTGTCCGGGGTCTGCCATAACATTTTATTAACATATGTGCCTATTTTAACAGATGTTCTTCTTTAAGAACACACTCTGCTTCTGTGCATGCATTGACACACATCTATATTCCTGATCCTTCTCTGCATGTGTCAACACATACACATTTCAAATGTTGCTGTTTCTTCTTTTCTGCATATGGAATTTAAACTTGCAATTGTTATGGAACCTTCTTCAAAGGAAACATTCATTGTGGGACATATCTTCTAATAGTAAGGTGCGTGCGTGTGTGTGTGTGTGTGTGTGTGTGTGTGTGTGTGTGTGTGTGTGTGTGTGTGTGTGTGTGTGTGCGTGTGTGTGTGTGTGTGTGTGTGTGTGTGTGTGTGAGAAATGCCCTTATTATGGGTGGCAGGTTAGTTAATTAACTTGCTCAGGCTCAAACCATGTATCTTGGTTATAAGAGACAAGAGCCTGAATCCACTACACTAACTATCAGACTACTTAAGAGTTTCAGTGCAGTTTCAAGGACTTGTGAATTTCAATGAAAGAGAAGTTTACTATTGTTCATGATGTTTGTTTTCAATGTGCAACTGTTTTCTTTAGCAAATAGCTGTCAGTGTTTGTGCTACAGAATTTGAAAGCAGTGTTAGTAGCACAACAGGCCGTGTACTTGTCTTGGGTGTAGAAGGTTATGAGTTCTACTTCTACACCATGTAGACGGATTGCTGAAAGTGTGGTGTATTTTAAGGGGCAAGGATGGGGGTCCTGTACTCCTTTGAATGAGATGCCAAGTAACAATGAATCTGTTGCTGGTTTTCCAGCCATTCTCTATTACAATATTACTTACAATATTTTTAATGTAACATAGGCAATTTATTTTTCAAAGGCAGCAGGCACTGAATATGTTGATAAAACACTGAAATGTAAAGCAGTTTGCCAGCAGCAACGTTTTCATTAGCTAAAGCTCTTTTTAATGTGAAATTATTTAGATGACTTTTACTTCTGCAAAGATTGTGCATATTGACTGATATTGGGGAATTGCAATGAACTTCGAGTGGCCTTTTGTGGTTGACATGTTCTGAAATGGGTAGTTTTGATATTATTTGTTCATATGTTAAGATTCATTGCTTCCTGGAAAAAAATGTTCAAAAATACAAATTTAAAATACACTCTAACAAGTAGTGCTGTATTATAAAATGAATATAATTTAATAAATCAGGAAGTTGAATGAAAGAACACAAGACTGTATGCATGGTCCTAAAAATATGTGCCAGAGTCTATGGTTTGAAAACAGTTCAAAGGTAAACTTAATCCGCCACTGGCTAGATGCATTTTCTTTGAGTGTGGGTTTCAGTGCTGTTTCAAGGGCAGATACATTTACTGTTCATTCTTAATCTGTTTTCATTCTGAGACAGTATTGTTTTGTTTAGCAAATAGCTGTCAGTGTTTTTGCTATAACATTTGAAATAGTTTAAAATTAAAGCTGAATCTCATAAATCATTGTGAAGTAAAAAAAATATTTATTTATTTATTTGTTTGACATGTGTGACTAGGTTAGTCTGACTGAGCTGAAGCCCTTTTTCAATGGAGGCCTAGGGAGAAAAGCTCCACAATTACAAAATTAAATATAAAAACATGTATAAAAACAAGTATAAAAAGAAACATAGATACATGTGTGAAGACTGGGGAAAGATGGGCGAAGGTTGCCAGGTTAGTCAAATAGAATTTGATACATAATTCTATTATTTGCATTAATAAATGTAAAATACAGGCTTGTGTTCTTAAATGAAAGAAAACCATGTAAAATGTGAACTTCAAGATTGTTGCAACATTGCCATCTGCTGTAAGGAAACCAAGCCAAGCATTTCAAATGTTCTTTGAAGTTACAATTATCTAAATGGTGATGCCAAAGCATCTGGCTGAACACATTCTTTCTATTGTCTTAACTTAAGGAATGACTGCTGCAGTGTACATGTGAAATGTCTTTTATTGTTGTAGTTTCCTGAGCAGGTGTTAACTTGCTAAATAATGCAGTTGTTTGCCGGGGAACTCTAGACTAAGTGTCAAAATGATGTAATGTGAATACTGGGAAAACCTAAGTGTCAAAATGATGTAATTTGGGAGGGTCTTAGCAGAGCTCTTTGTTGGTGTTTTAAAAATTATTGTTCAGTGAGAGACTGAAAGTATTTTGTCTTGGACCATCAGCCCCAGCACTGCTTATGCTCTTTATCTATGTAAGTAGGATTGTAGCACTGTGTCGTTCTTAAGAATAGCTAAAGATTAGAAAGTTAGATTAAGTGTTTTTCTTTGACATCAGACCTCTCCTACTGTATTATTTTAAGTTTATGTGTGATCTTTGAACTCTTACATATATCTGTGGTGTAGTAGTATTCTCTTGTGTTTTAATTATTTATTATTAAATATTTTAAAAACCTTTATCTGTAGCTGGTTTGTGTAGAGACAAAGTAAACTCTAGAGTACATTTCATATTTATAGAGTATTGTAATAAGCCACTCTAATAAGCCTTAGACTGAATAGTCACATTTCCAATTGGATAATAATATTGCACAGTAATAATTGGACACCCTTTCAAGGGCCTTTGGGTAGCTGATAATTATTAGCTGGTGGTGGCAGGAATTACTACTGTATAGTCTGGGTAAAGGGGCACAGCTAGAGAATCTGTGTCAGTCTTTCCCAGGAGTGTCCATGAAGTTGTATAAATACTTATCTCAAAGTGTGAGTGTGTGTCAGCTACCTGGGCAAGGATACAAAGCACTGGTTGGACAGAGAGGGTACTTTAGGTTAGCTTGCCAGCTAGGCTGAGATCTGGACCCTATAGCTCTGCCAGTGGGGAGTCTTATTGAGGAGCTGGAGAGCAAGGGAGTAACCAGCCCCAGACTGACTGTGATCTCTGTGTGCACTTAAGAGAAATTGTACTTTGCTGTGTGTATTTGTTATCCTTTCCTCTCCTATGAGATGACCCTTGTGTTAGTGGTGAGGATTGAGCATCCTTGATTGCTGGGCCAGGGCACTGTCATCACATATCTACTGGCAGTGGTTGGGATAACATATCCTCAGATATCTGGTGGCAATAGTTGGGATAAGATATCCTCACATATCTGTTTGGCAGTGGTGTGGGTAGAGTGAATCCTGTAGCTTATGTACAGTGATCTCCAAAAGGGTTTTCTACTCTAATTCAGCCACTGCAGGACCTGTGAGCAGTGCCAAAAGGTAGACAAGGCAGGAGACAAGGCCAGAGATCCTTTGATGCCTTTGTCTGTGACTGGAGACCCATTTAAGAGGGTAGCTATGGATATTGTGGGTACTCTGAGTACCTCAAGCTCCACAGGGAAAAAGTATATCCTAGTGGTAGTGGATTATGATACACAATGCCCTGAGGCAGTGGCTTCTTCCTCCATTGAGGCAGAGAAGGTGGCAAATGCTTTGTTAGAGATTTTAAGCAGTGTAGGTTTCCCAAAAGAAATAGTGACAGACCGAGGTGCCAATTTCATGTCAGACCTGCTGGCTTGTCTATGGAAGTCCTGTGGAGTGAAGCACATGAAGACCACCTCCTACCATGCCCAGACTAATGATCTTGTTGAGAGGTTAAACCTTTACAATCAAGTCCATGCTATGGGCATTTGCAAATCAGTTTAAGAGGGAGTGAGACAGATGTTTGCCCCATCTGTTGTTTACCTACAGAGAGGTTTCCCAAGAATCTACAGGTTTTTCACCCTTTGAGTTGCTATATGGGCATCTGGTGAGGGGACCTCTAGATTTAATTTGAGATGAGTGAAAGGTGAGTGTAAGTCTCACAAGGAGTCTGTTGTGGCATATGTTCTAAACCTCAGGACAAGGCTCAGAGAACCCATGGGCTTGGCCAAGGAGAACCTGGGAGAAGCCCAGCAACAGAAAAGGTGTGTTATGACAGGAATGCTCAAGCTAGGAAATATGCTGTGGGGCAGCAAGTAATGGTTCTCATTCCTGTCAGACACAACAAGCTGCAAGCAGCTTGGGAGGGGCCCTACAAGGTGGTAAGGAAGGTAAGTGAAGTTAATTACATGGTGGGAGTGCTAGACAGATGGCAAGGGTGCAAACTGAACCGTGTTACCGTGATGAAACCTTACCATGAGAGGGAGGCCCTTGTGCTTAGCATTTGCAGTGGATTGCAGGAGGAGTCTGAGGGAGATCTGGGGACTGATCTCCTCAGTGATGCTCGGGCTGACACCTCGGTGGAAGGGGTAGCAATGTCCCAGCAGCTATCTCCTACCCAGGTTCAAGAAATCCCAACACTGTTGCAGGAATTTGGGGACGTGTACACTGGGAAACCAGGGTGCACCCACCTGGTGCAGAACCAGGTGGATACAGAGCCGCAAAGGCCTATTAGGCAGGCCCCTTATAGGTTGGCTGAGAGATTCAAACAGTCCCTGAGGGAAGAGGTACAGGAGATGCTGGAACTAGAGGTGATTCAAGAGTCCAACAATCCCTGGTGCCAAAGAAAGATGGCAGCACCAGGTTCTGTGTGGGTTACAGGAAATTAAATAGTCACACAGAGTCGGATGCTTACCCCATGCCTAGGAATGATGAGGCCCTAGAACAGCTGGGAGGAGCTAAGTATCTTACAACCATTGATCTTACCAAGGGTTACTGGCAGGTGCCCTTGACTCCCAGTGCTAGAGAGAAGTAAGCCTTTGTGGCTCCTTTTGGCTTGTATGAGTTCACAAAGATGCCCATTGGGATGAAGAATGCCCCAGCGACTTTCCAGAGGCTAGTGGATAATATCCTAGCAGGAGCAGGAGGTTTTGCCCTTGCTCACATAGATGCTATTGCTATCTACAGCCATTCCTGGCTAGGGAGGTGCTGGGAAGACTACAGAGGGTAGGGCTGACCATTAAGCTGAGTAAATGTCAGGTGGGTATGGCAGAGGTCTCCTACCTAGGACATAGAGTGGGGAGTGGTAAGATAAGGCCAGAACCTGCCAAAGTGGAAGCTGTTCAGGCATGGCCTGCACCTGTTACCAAAAAGCAGGTGAGGGCATTCTTAGGGACAGCAGGGTACTAAAGAAAGTTTGCTCCTAGTTATAGTACCATAGCTGCTCCCCTCACAGACCTGACAAGGAAGAACAGGCCAGATAAGGTAGTGTGGACCCCAGCATGTGAGCAGGGATTTCAGAAGCTTAAAGAAGCTTAAAGCAGATGAGCGAAGGCTGACAGCCTAGTCAAATAGAATTTGATACATACTTTTATTATTTGTATACATAAATGTAAAATATTGGCTTGTGTTCTTAAATGAAAGAAAACCCTGTAAAATGTGAACTTCAAGATTGTTGCAACATTGCCATCTGCTGTATGGAAAACCAAGCCAAGCATTTCAAATGTTCTTTGAAGTTACACTTATCTAAATGGTGGTTCCAAAGCATCTGGCTGAACACATTCTTTCCATTGTCTTAATTTAAGGAATGACTGCTGGAGTGTACATGTAAAATGTCTTTTATTGCTGTAGTTTCCTGAGCAGGTGTTAGTTTGCTAAATAATGCAGTTGTTTGCCTGGGAACTCCAGACTAAGTGTCAAAATGATGTAATGTGAATACTGGGAAAACCTAAGTGTCAAAATGATGTAATTTGGGAGGGCCTTAGCAGAGCTGTTTTTAATGTTTTTAAAAACTATTGTTCAGTGAGAGACTAAAAGCATTTTGTTTTGGACCACCAACCCCAGCACTGATTATGCTTGTTATCTATGTAAGTAGGATTGTAGCATTGTGTCTCCCCTTAAGAATAGCTAAAGATTATAAAGTTAGATTACGTGTTTTTCTTTGACATCAGACCTGTCCTACTGTATTATTTTAAGTTTCTGTGTAATCTCTGAACTCTTAGATATTTCTGTGGTGTAGTGGCATTGTCTTGTGTTTTAATTATTTATTATTAAATATTTTAAAAACCTTTACCTGTGGCTGGTTTGTGTAGAGACAAAGTAAGTTCAAGAGTACATTGCATATTTATAGAGTATTGTAATAAGCCACTCTAATAAGCCTTAGACTGAATAGTCGCATTACAAATTGGATAATAATATTGCACAGTAATAACTGGACACCCTTTCAAGGGCCTTTGGGTAGCTTATAATTATTAGCTGGTGGTGGCAGGAATTACTACTGTATAGTCTGGGTAAAGGGGTACAGCTACAGAATCTGTGTCAGCCTTTCCCAGGAGTGTCCATGAAGTTGTATAAATACTTATCTCAAAGTGTGGGTGTGTTTCAGCTACCTGGGCAAGGACATGAAGGACTAGTTGGACAGAGAAGGTACTTGAGGTTAGCTTGCCAGCTAAGCTGAGATCTGGACCCTATAGCTGTGCAAGTGGGGAGTCTTATTGGGGAGCTGGAGAGCAAGGGAGCAACAGCTGCAGACTGACTGGGATCTCTGTGTGCACTTAAGGGAAATTGTACTTTGCTGTGTGTATTTGTTATCCTTTCCTCACCTATGAGACAATGTCCCTGGTGTTAGTGGTGAGGATTGAGGCTCCTTGATTGCTAGGCCAGGGCATGGTCATCGTGGCAGTGGTTTTGATAAAAAATCCTCACATATCTGGTGGCAGTGTTTGGGATAAGAGATCCTCACATATCTGTTTGGCAGTGGTGTGGGTAGAGTGAATCCTGTAGCTTATGTACAGTGATCTCTGAAAGTGTTTTATACTCTAAATCAGCCACGCAGTGTATGCTCAGATTTCAGATCACAATTGTTTTATTTCCTTTGTTAGTTTAGTTAGTCAGGTTGAGCAGGCAGCATGTCTGTAGAGGACTATGGAAATGTGACAAGGAGCCAGCTGGTGGAGATGTGCCAGGGTAGGGGACTGTTGCATGGAAAACTGACTAAGGTAGACCTGATTGCAGCCTTAGTTAAAGCTGCTTCAGAAAACAGCATCCAGGAGGACAGTCGGACTGGCAGTGGAGATGCGGTATCCTTGGAGAGTGGACAGCTCAGCCTTTCTGCGAAGGACAATCAGACTGGGAGTGGAGATACAATATCCTTGGAGAATGGACAGCTCAGCCTTTCTTCAGTGGACTTAAAGGTCCAGCTGGAGATGAGGAGACTTGAGTTGGAGGCCAGGTGTTTGAAGATGGAAGCCAAGGAAAGGGAGCTTCAGAGGAGCCATGAGAGAAAGGTGCTGGCTCTTTGCTAGAGTCATGGAGGTGGTGAGGAGGGGAGTGGCTGGACCCCAGAGGCATGGCAGGTCAGTAGGTTTTTTCTGCAATTGAGGGGGGGTGATTTTGATGGCTTCATTCACATGTTTGCAGGGGTATGCGGACAGTATAGTGTTGGCCGGGGGCTGTGGGTACGGTTCCTGGCCACCTTGCTTCATGGGAAAGCTGTAACTTGTATATCACAAATGCCTGACTCTGTCTGTTTTGATTATACTGCTGTAAAGAAATGTCTATTAGATTGTTTTAAGCTAACACCTGAAACGTATAGGAAAATGTTTTCTGAGCATAGACGCAAGGCAGATGAAAATGTATGTGAATATGTTGCTGAACTGAGCACTTATTTTCATAGCTGAGTGAATGGATGTCAGGTCACCACTTCTGAAGGGCTGGCAGACCTTTTGGTGAGGGAACAAGCCCTTAGCACTTTGCCTGAGGACATGAGGATCTGGTTAGCTGATAGACAATGTGCTACGTCAGATGAGTTGGGGAAGAATGGAGAGCTATACCTGGCCAGCAGGGCAGCCCTGCACAGGAAGGGGACCCCCAGTATTGCTCATGGGATTAAAGGAACCCATGGTGGGCAGCACAGACTGCCCCAACAGCATCTGCCAGTAGCAGGGGAAGCCACTAGTCCAGGTACATGTCCAGGAGCTAGGGTTAAATGTTTTGAATGCAAACAGTGGGGCCATGTGCCATACAGGTGTCCATGGATGCAAGGTGGTGAACCAAAGGTGAGGGAGCCAGTAAGTGGAAAAGACAAAATGCCAATAATGGGTTGTCTTGAGACAACAGTGGTATGGAACTACCATCCTGCAGATGTCCTGAGAGGGAAGGATTTGGATGAGGCAGTCCCATGTACGTATTCAGTTATATGCAGTGAGGCTAGAAGACAAACATGTGGGTCTGGTCACCTAAGGGAGACCCAGATAGACTGCATACTTGCAGCCAGGACTGCTGAGGTGGTTACATCAGGCAGGGAGCTACTCTGTAGTAGTGAGACTGAAGGTGAGCCACAGCTGCTTGTGGGTACTGATGTTCCCTTGGACAGGGTAACTGTAAAGGTAGAGGTGAGTAGTAGTACCCAGGCAAACAGTGAGGCCCTACAGTCAGAAGATGCCAGACATCCTGTGGAAGTGGAGCTCAGAAGGTTTATGAGGAGGGAGCTGAGACAGCCACAGCTCTCAGACCCTACATTGCAAGGCATGAGGCAGGTAGCTAGGGAGGCACCTGATTCTCAAGGGAAGGGGAAATCTGTATACTGTGACAAAGAGTTACTATACAGAGAGTGGACCCCTGAAGGAGGACTAGAAGGTGAGAGAGTACAGCAGTTGGTAGTGCCTAGATCTTACATTCTGGCACTTCTATTCCCTTTGCAGGTCATATGGGCATAAAATGTACAAAGAGGCATATTATGCAAAACTTCTATTGGCCTGGAATTTCCAGAGATGTAACAGGGTACTGCAGGACCTGTGAGCAGTGCCAAAAGTTAGACAAGGCAGGAGACAGGGTCAGAGCTCCTTTGTTGCCTTTGCCTGTGATTGAGGAGCCATTTCTGAGGGTAACTATGGATATTGTGTGTCCTCTGAGTACCTCAAGCTCCACAGGGAAAAAGTATATCCTAGTGCTAGTGGATTATGCTACACGATGCCCTGAGGCAGTGGTTTTGTCCTCCATTGAGGCAGAGAAGGTGGCAAATGCTTTGTTAGAGATTTTCAGCAGCGTAGGTTTCCCAAAAAAACTACTGACAGACCGAGGTGCCAGTTTCCTGTCAGACCTACTGGCTTGTCTGTGGAAATGCTGTGGGGTAAAGCACATGAAGACCACCCCCAACCATCCCCAGACTAATAATCTTGTTGAGAGGTTAAACTCTACAATCAAGTCCATGCTATGGGCATTTGCAGATCAGTTTAAGTGGAAGTGGGACAGATGTTTGCCCTATCTGTTGTTTGCCTACAGAGAGGTTCCCCAGGAATCCATAGATTCTTCATCCTTTGAGTTGCTATATGGGCATAAGGTGAGGGGACCTCTAGATTTAATTTGAGATGAATGGGAAGGTGAGTGTGAGTCTCACCAGGAGTCTGTTGTGGCATATGTCCTAATCCTCAGGACAAGGCTCAGGGAACTCATGGACTTGGCCCAGGAGTACCTGGCAGATGCCCAACAACAGAAAAAGGTGTGATATGACAGGAATGCTTGAGCTAGGGAATATGCTGTGGGGCAGCAGGTAATGGTTCTCATTCCTGTCAGACACAACAAGCTGCAAGCAGCTTGGAAGGGACCCTACAAGGTGGTAAGAAAGGTAAGTGAAGTTAACTACATGGTGGAAGTGCTAGACAGATGACAGGGGCACAAACTGGAATATGTTAACATGATGAAACATTACCATGATAGGGAGGCCCTTGTGCTGAGCATTTGCAGAGGATTGCAGGAGGAGTCTGAGGGAGATCTGGGGACTGATATCCTCAGTGAGGCTTGGGATGACACCTTAGTGGAATGGGTAGCAATGTCCCAGGACCTATCTCCTACCCAGGATCAAGAAATCTGAGCAGTGTTGCAGGAATTTGGGGATGTGTTCACTAGGAAGCCAGGGTGCACCCACTTGGTGCAGAACCAGGTGAATACAGAGCCACAAAGGCCTATTAGGCAGGCCCCTTATAGGTTGGCTGAGAGATTCAAACAGTCCCTGAGGGAAGAGGTACAGGAGATGTTGGAACTAGAGGTGATTCAAGAGTCCAACAATCCCTGGGCCTCACCAGTGGTGTTGGTGCCAAAGAAAGATGGCAGCACCAGGTTCTGTGTGGGTTACAGGAAATTAAATAGTCACACAGAGTCGGATGCTTACCCCATGCCTAGGACTGATGAGGCCCTAGAACAGCTGGGTGGAGCTAAGTATCTTACAACCATTGATCTTACCAAGGGTTACTGGCAGGTGCCCTTGACTCCCAGTGCTAGAGAGAAGTAAGCCTTTGTGGCTTCTTTTGGCTTGTATGAGTTCACAAAGATGCCCTTTGGGATGAAGAATGCCCCAGTGACTTTCCAGAGGCTAGTGGATAATATCCTAGCAGGAGCAGGAGGGTTTGCCCTTGCTCACATAGATGATATTGCTATCTACAGCCATTCCTGGCTAGGGAGGGGCTTGGCAGACTACAGAGGGCAGAGCTGACCATTAAGCTGAACAAATGTCAGGTGGGTATGGCAGAAGTCTCCTACCTAGGACAAAGAGTGGGGAGTGGTAAGATAAGGCCAGAACCTGCCAAAGTGGAAGCTATTTAGGCATGGCCTGCACCTGTTACCACAAAGCAGGTGAGGGCATTCTTAGGGATGGCAGGGTACTACAGAATGTTTGCTCCTAGTTATAATACCATAGCTGCTCCCCCTCACAGACCTGACAAGGAAGAACAGGCCAGATAAGGTAGCATGGACCCCAGCATGTGAGCAGGCATTTCAGAAGCTTAAAGAAGCTTTGAGGAGTGTTAGCTAGTCCAGATTACAGCAAGCAACAAATGTTGTGTGTGTAGTGATGCTTCAAACCATGGGGTGGGGGACTGTACAGCCAGATTTCATCAGCAAAGCAGATGAGCGAGGCTGACAGCCTAGTCAAATAGAATTTGATACATACTTCTATTATTTGTATAAGTAAATGTAAAATACAGGCTTGTGTTCTTAAATGAAAGAAAACCCTGTAAAATGTGAACTTCAAGATTGTTGCAACATTGCCATCTGCTGTAAGGAAAACCAAGCCAAGCATTTCAAATGTTCTTTGAAGTTACAATTATCTAAATGGTGGTTCCGAAGCGTTTAGCTGAACACATTTTTTCCATTGTCTTAATTTAAGGAATGACTGCTGGAGTGTACATGTGAAATGTATTTTATTGCTGTAGTTTCCTGAGCAGGTGTTAGCTTGTTAAATAATGCAGTTGTTTGCCTGGGAACTCCAGACTAATTGTCAAAATGATGTAATATGAATACTGGGAAAACCTAAGTTTCAAAATGATGTTATTTGGCAGGGCCTTAGCAGAGCTGTTTGTTAGTGTTTTTAAAAACTATTGTTCAATGAGATACTGAAAGCATTTTGTCTTAGACCATCAACCCCAGCACTGCTTATGCTCTTTATCTATGTAAGTAGGATTGTTTCATTGTGTTTTCTCTTAAGAATAGCTAAAGATTAGAAAGTTAGATTAAGTGCTTTTCTTTGACATCAGACCTGTCCTACTGTATTATTTTACGTGCCTGTGTGATCCCTGAACTCTTAGATATCTCTGCGGTGTAGTAGTATTGTCTTGTATTTTAATTATTTATTATTAAATATTTTAAAAACATTTACCTGTGGCTGGTCTGTGTAGAGACAAAGTAAGCTCTAGAGTACATTGCATATTTACAGAGTATTGTAATAAGCCACACTAATAAGCCTTAGACTGAATAGTCACATTGCCAATTGGATAATAATATTTCACAGTAATAATTTGACACCCTTTCAAGGGCCTTTGGGTAGCTTATAATTATTAGCTGGTGGTGGCAGGAATTACTACCGTATAGTCTGGGTAAAGGGGCACAGCTACAGAATCTGTGTCAGCCTTTCCCAGGAGTGTCCGTGAAGTTGTATAAATACTTATCTCATAGTGTGGGTGTTTGTTAGCTACCTGAGCAAGGACATGAAGCACTGGTTGGACAGAGTGAGTACTGGAGGTTCGCTTGCTAGCTAGACTGAGATCTGGACCATATAGCTGTGCCAGTGTGGAGTTTTACTGGGGACCTGCAGAGCAAGGGAGCAACCAGCCCCAGACTGACTGTGATCTCTGTGTGCACTTAAGGGGAAATTGTACTTTGCTGTGTGTATTTATTATCCTTTCCTCTCCTATGAGACGACCTCCCTTGTGTTAGTGGTGTGGATTGAGGCTCCTTGACTGTTGGGCCAGGCCACGGTCTTCGCAATATAAAAAATTAAAAGTGAGTTAACATGGTATGCAGCAAATGATTAACAATCTCAGAGAGTATACACATTTCTACATCATTCAAAACAAGCTGTACAATCTTTTCAGAAATTTGACTTGAGTTACTTGCTGTACAAAAGAAATAACATTCAGTTGTAGTATATTAGTGAATAGAAGAAATATAGGCAGTTAGGTGAGTGAGAGGTCATGAGTATGGGGAGATCATTCAGGGGGAGTAGTTACAGTGACAGATCCATGTCCTGTTTAAATAGTTTTTAATCACAGTTTTGAATTTTAATGGATGATTGATATTTCTGGTAACTAAAGGAAGTTTATTCCAGGATTAGGTTGGGGAGTAACTGTACAGGTTTTGCCCTATTTTTGTTTTTGGCTTGTAGATTTGAAGAAGGCTTTGTTCAGAGCTTCTTATGGACCTAGGAGGGGAGTAAAGGGAGACAGCTGAGGCAATGTTGGAACAGAAGGAGGCAAATACGAAATAGAATTAATCCTTTGAAGTTGAGAGAAGATAATGGTGAGAAAGTTCTAACTTGTTTAACCTTCTAATAGCAAGGCAGTGGTGCAAGTGGTAGGAATGGTCTACTGCAAATCTAGCAACTTTATTGTAGGTGGATTCAAGTTTTGTTAGGAGAGTGGTTAAAGGTTAGTAAGGATTTGTGAGCCATAGAATAGGGTGGGGAGGAGATAGGCATGGGATTGGGAGATTTTAGCTTTATTGGTTAAAATTTTGTTGTCCCTGTAAAGGAGTCCAAGGTTTTGATGGGTTTTCTTAATGTTGTTTAGACTGTACAGATTGCATTTGCAGTAGTCATCAATGATGACCCCTAGTAGTTTGTTGTTCGATTCGATGGAGATAGAGGTGTTACTGAAGGATGAGATAGAGAAGGAGGATTTAAGATGGTTCATTGTTTTGGGAATAAAAAGTAGCAGCTTTGTCTTTTTAGGATTTAGAATTAGCTGGTTCTGAGTGAGAAGAAAATAGTATGCACACTGACAGGTGTGAGCAGCATTTATAGCAACTGAGGAGAAATAGCTAAGTAAAGGGACACTGGCATGGCTGTGGGGGGTGCAATTCATTACCCTGCCTAGTGCCCCATTTGACCATGATCAGCCGCTGTCTCCAAGTGCAGGAACTTTCTGAATAAAAATTGGACTTATTGATGATTGTTGAAGAGGATAAATCCAATAATATGACCCATAAGAGTATCCTTGTTGTTAGACTTGAATATCCTTAATAGGCATTTACATACATCTAGAAAGTGTTAATTTGTTGCTACAACATGACATTCATACTTTTAATAATATGCAAGTGTGTAGTTCAGCTGCGGTCTCCTTCATTTCAATGGTTGTGCCTCCCTCTAAATAAATTAAAATCATGATTTTTTTGCATGTTGATCACAGGATGATATCAACAGCTGTTTCATTGAATCTGTTATGAAATGGAAAAGCTAATAATGTTTTCTGCAATGTTTAAGTATATGAAAAACTTCTCACTAATGTAATGACAGTAGGAGTGCTTGATAAAATTTTGCAGACAGCCAAGTGGTCAAAAGTTAAAGTTCTATTTTTTCTTTTCTTTTTTTTAACATGTTTATTAACACCACATATTAAATAATGTCATGAGCAAATGCTTAGCTCTAAAAGAGAAAAAGTTGCAATCATTTTTCCTTTGTACATATTATACAAATATGACTTTTGTCTTAACAATTATTCAATTCAATATCACATAGAGTGATCAAGTCCTCACTTCACTGAACTATCATTCTTCCTCGTCATTATTCTGTATATATTGTTCCTACAGATTCCATTTATTTTATGTGTAGTAGTTTACTCCTACTCTTTTATAAAGATCTTACTTGTAGTTCTCTTATATTATTTATAACATTCAACAATTCTGTTACAATTAATTTTGCTTTTGATTTCCATTTGCTAGTAATTGTTATGTTTTTTTTGGCAGCGAATAGTATTAAACTTAGTAAAGCCTTACTCTGGTCTAGGAAATTCATTTTCTATATCCCTGTTCAAAATAAACAATTCCTTAGTTAAAATAATTTGGTCTCCCAACATTTTGGACAAAGTACCTTGTATGGATTTTCTACAGTCTATCAACTCATTGCATTTCTAAAAAAAAAAAAAAAAAATAGATGTCCTCAGGTACTCTGCTCTATACCATTACCCCTCTGTTTTTCAACATTTAATAATATGCTTGTGGTTGAGTTCTAATCAGTTTTCATGAGACATCCAGACAATGTGTCACTCTCACTTTCTCTGTTATTGATCCAATTCCAAAATAATATTATGCTACATCTGTCTAAAAGCTTTTGAGACCTGATGACAGTGGTGGGAGACATCATCCAAAATCCATGGCATATTACTTTTCGAAATATATGGGATTATAGCCTTGCTTTGCATCTAGTACTCTACAATCTTCTCTTTACATATCAAGTGAAATATTACTTAGAAACATTCTGTCTTCCATGTCATCTGGTGTATCCCTTCTACAAAATGACTGATCATTATCCTTCTGTTCTTTGTCTTCTGCAGTACTGACATCAGTGAAATAGAAAATAATTGCCTGGACAGTGGCCATAATATGCTGCAAGTACAAGATATGGAAAATACTATGAGGGACATGATCTAGGCAGTATATGGTAAAGGGCACTGTTACAGGTCCATTCAATAGGACTGCAGTTTGTGCATTCTACTTTTACTGTTGTTTCCATGTCACAGTGTCGGTATTTGCAGGTGAAACTTTGCTTTAACACTTTGTATTTGTACCAGAATGCTAACCATATATGCCCGTTTATCTTTATCTTTCAGTCAAATATACTACCTGCATTACTAGACTATATATCATTTTCTAAAGAATTCACACCCTTTTTTGTCACAATTGCTCAGGGATTGCTGGCCAGCTATTAGAGAGTATGCTGTTCCCATTTCAAGTTTGCTGTAATGTGCATTTTGTAGCTACTTTCTGTTTCTATACTATGAAGTGGTCTTTATTTCAATATGCTTGTGCTATTGTGACCCAAACAAGTTTTTCAGTGTTGCCCATTTCACAAACAGCATTACTTAGCCATGCCTTTTCATCTGGTTAGCCACATACCACTGAGTATACATAGGTTTAAATGCATTACTACTGATTTTTTTTCTGCTACAGGTGCTATAGATTTATACTTGTAATTTAGAAAACACTGATATCAAATACAGGTGTCCTATGATATTTCAATATAGTTGGTAAAAAATATATATAATATACCATATGGAATATATTGATGGTGTGCTAACTATATGAATTCATGATAATGTTCCTCCTTAACTGGGTTATGCCATGATGATCACATGCTCACAACATCATGTTTTAACATAATTTGTCATGTCATGTCTATTTTTGCATACGTTGTTGATTCATTATTGTATATTAAGAAGAATTTGTCTCCACATTTCTATTCTCCCCATGGGACCCAAATCTTGTTTAATACACAACAATTAAGCAAGAAAGTGTCCAGAAATAGACACGCCATGACTAATTGTAGTAAAACATGAAGTTCTACATTTGTATCTGCTAATCTTCTCATATAATAAACTACTGTTCTCTGGCCTAACGTAGCTATTAACAAAGCCCATTGTGGTTGCACCAAGCATAGTAGGAATGTCTTTAATATGTCTTGTTCTGCCTCTGTAATGTGATTGTACCACTCAGTTTTCCACATCATTAACAGTGCTATGCGAACATTGTAATTAAATGCATGAAATCATTTTACTAAAAACAGACCTTTAAGTCTCTGTTATGTTCTTGAAAAATTTCAGATGTCATTGTAAGTTCATTTAAATGTAGCATCTCAGTATATTTCCAAGGTAAGCATTGTAACACTAAAGTACAAGTTTCACCTGAGTAGAGAATTACCATATCCATTAGCTTAGCTTAGTTCAATACCCACCTATTCTGAAACTGTATGCTTAGTACTTTACTGATTTCTGTCTCTGGAACAGGTACTTATATTTTGCATCATTCTTTTTAGTACGTAAACTTTTAAATAAACCTTTGATTTTCAGTTAGCTGTCTTTTAAAGCAAATGTTTTGAAAGAAATGCCTATCTATTCTTTTAAATCAGATCTAGCAGTAAATTCCATTTAATTGCCTTCTTCATTAAATTAATATTGCAAGGACATTGCAGGAGTGAATAGGAAGTGAATATCCTCCACATTTTGTTGTTCTCCAACTAATAATGTTAAGACATTGCTGTCAGAATAAAACAATAAGATTTATGATCTTTCTGTAAACATACCAGCCTCGCCTGGCATGATCTTCCAAAACAGGATATTGCTTTGATGCCATTCAGCTCTGCAAAAGGAACAAAATCTTCAAATGCAGTAAGACTATTTTCTTTGCAATTGCACTGCCTGATAATGACTTCCTTTATCAACATCAGCCATTGCTAAACTATTTCTTTGGTAATGATTTCAGAACACACATTCATTACTGGTCTAACAGAAAATTTAAAAATTATAGTGATGTAGCTATTTTCTTTTGGAAGGAGCCCTTCTGCCCTTAAATGTAAAGAAAACAAATTATAACAGTGCAAAATCATTAGCCGGTGTGTGCCAGAGTACAGGCATTAACAAGATGGACTCAGAGGTGTAATATAGATGTTAAACTAACCACAGTACTAATGAGTACAAGCTTTCAGTCTGTGCAGAAATAGAACAAATAATTAGACTTAAAATGGTTTGTTTGGTACAGATTGTCCCCCTCTCTCTCTCTCTCTCTTTTTCATTTTTTCTCTAAACACGCACACATACACACACATACACATACTCATCAAATCAGGAGATGCAGGCTTCATTAATTTGACTGCATTAAGCAGGAAAACAATTCTCCTTTACAGTTTGTCTTTGCTCTGGTGAGTAAACACTTGATGCACTTTATCCTTGTATCACCGTCATTTAGCATTAAATTCACTTCACCTACCAAACTCACAATTATACCTTGCTAGTTTTATCATTTGTCACCTATCAAACTCACAGTTACACCCTACAAGTTTTCTTGTTTGTTTGTCATCTAACAAACTCACAATTACACCCTACTAGTTTTCTTGTTTGTTTGTCAACTACCAGACTCACAATTACACCCTACTAATTCTTTTGTTTGCTTGTAAGTGTTACTTACTGGTTAATAAGTATCTTTTTTCGTGTATGTGGGCAAATGCTACAGGAATATTATAAATTAGGGAATCTGAATTTATTTAATGTATTTATTTATTTATTTATTTATGTATGTATTTATTTATATATTTGCTTGCTTTCTTGTTTGCTACTGTGTTTATTTGCTTATTTATTTATTATTTGTTTGTTTTTCTTGTTTGAGTGGATTAACCCCATTAGGAAGTGTATATTTTCATGTGGCACTCTAGCTGGTATTCATACTGATTAGGGTTTATTTGACCTAAAGTTCTCTAATCTTTTCAATAACTGACAGGTGAAGCTTACATCCACCTGAGCTACCATTAGCTTAGGAAGATGTAACCTGATTTTAACATTTCATGTGAAAAAATAACACCTCAGAAATACAGTATCCACTTTATCCTGCATTACACTGTCAGTAGTAGAGCACTGCAGTAACACACATTTGCAAGTTTTACTTTCATCTCATGGTCTAAAGTATTTGTTTGTCATATAAGAATGTAAATAAATGTAAGGTGCAAGAAGAGGCAAAGCAAATACAAAGTGGGCTCATAATATTACCAGCAGTCATTGGCTTTAATCTGACTCCTAAGCATAATTATTACAGGACCCCAACTTCAACCGTCTTACAATTGTGTTGAAAACAGGATCTGCATTCATTCTATTAAACTGGTGTTGTTTGCATCTTAGAGGTGACAGCAGTTATATCCTCAAGTGATATGAAGAAATTGGTTACATGTTACTCATCATAAGTTGGATAATATAAGAGCAAAAGTCTTGATTTTATAATGTGCCCTCATCAGATTGACAGTAGAGGCTGATTTTGGGGGTCTATATTATAAAGATGAAAGTTTATTTACCCGAATACCTAAATGTCAACACATATTCCGCAAACCGCATATACACCGAACGCCCTAAACAGCGAAATTCAAAAAGTCAAACTGTCATACATGTCCCACCCCACCACCCGCTACATACTACCTACACAAACTAACTAAATAAACCACATACATACACTAACCAAAACCCTACTTCTAACCTTAAACTAAAACCTACTTCTAACCCTACATTAAATCTTACATATACCACCATGTATGCACTTAACTTAACCCACACCCTAACCGTAAGGTCCGTAACTATCGCACACTTACCTTAAAAAGCTAAACCCAAACAAACTAAATAATCCACACACATACACTTAAAACCCTACTTCTAACACTACACTAAATCTAACATACATTACAGTCTATGCACTTACCTTAACCTGCACCCTAACCCTAAGGTCCGCAACAATCGCACACTTACCTTACGTAGCTATACCGCAGAAGGGCCAACCATGACGATTTGATGTTTCCACTTTTATACTTCTGGACAATCGATGTTTTCATGGTTCGATGAAGACGGGTCAATGTTTAGGCATTTGGGTAAGTAAACGTTCGTCTTTATGATATAGACCCGATTTTGGATCACATTTTCGTTATAGCTCTTATTGCTCTACACTTCATGAACTATGACACTGTTTTTAGTAATTCTATTCTGTAATGCTATTTCTTTGTCATTGTCTAGAAATTGCCATTATTGATGGAATTGCACATTATCTATGCTAGAGTTTTTGAGTTCCAGGTATGTGAATGTACTGCTGTGTCTTACAAATTAAATCATCAACAGGCACTCTTACAAATTAATGCTCATCCAAGAATATGAAAGCTCAAAATGTGGTGATTTTGTTTTTGGCTCAAATTTCCTTCCTGCTCGTCTATCACATATCCCAGAATATGCCATAATCATTGTGTAATTTCCATCAACAAGGATATATTTGGAGTTAGTGTATACAGTCACAATTAGAGAAACAAATCAATAACAACGGTGGTAAAGTTTAAAAGGATTATCCTAAATCATGCCAAGTTGAACAATGTTGTCATTCAGATATTACACAATAGCTGTATATGACCATTTGTAAAATGAAAAATGGAAATGATTAGTATAGCAAGTACAGTACAAACGTACTTTGGATGGAATTCTAAAAGCTTTGGGTAGTGTTGCAAAGGACTTTCACTATTTTGCATGCAATGATACAATGGACCTGCTACTCAGCTGTACCTAAATACGATATCATATTGGGGCGGAATGTGCACCTAAACAACAATGGTAGACCTCAGAACACCCCTAGGCATGCATTATTGACACAGCAACACACACTCTGTTTGGCATTATTGCTTTCTTGAAGTACTCATTGACTGAGCAGTCAAACAGCTATCATCTCAAGGCAGAAAATCACAATAAAAAGCCAGAATACTTATCCCCATGTGACATATTTGCAATTACACTATCAACATCCAAGGAAAACTTCCATCTCTTCTGGAAAGCCATTTAAGTTCAATGAGTTATGCCAGTGATTTTCAAGTATTCTTTGTTATGCTCTTTCATAGGATTATAGGATCATAGGAAGTTACTAGGCTATTAGCCCTGAAGCCCTTACAAGCCTAGCTGAGAGCTTAGCCCATGTTCCAACAAGTCAGCACCCTATGCCACTATCCAGCAGGGACATAGGTGGAATCCCAGGGGTGTATTTTTTGTTCCCCATCCAGTTATCCAGGTTGTGCTTAAAAAGGTTCAATGAGGTACTCTGCTTTATGTGGAGAGGGAATCTATTCCACAAAAGGAGAAGTCTCTGGGACACAAACCTGCCCTGCCAACAAGTCCTATTGATGTCACAGACCAGGTTGAGGTCTCATGTATGGGTTACTCAAGTGGAGCTTGACTTGCAGATATGCAGCAGTCCCATCAGGGCGGGGTCTGAGATTGCTTTGTATGCCAGACAGAGGTCACCTCTGAGGAGTCTGTAGGAGACTGAGTAGAGGGACAGGGCTTTTAGCCTATCTGTGTAGGATAGATGTTTGAGGCCTTGGATTCTCTGGGTGAGAAATCACTGTGGTCTTTCCAGCTGCTGCATGTGCTTTGTGAGATACATGCCAAAAGGGGCATTGTATTCAATAATCGGTCTTATAAGGGAAGAATACAGGGATGTTATGACCACCTTGTCCCTGGATGAGATGCCCTTACTAATGAGGCGGGCCATGTAGAAAGCTTTCCATACAACGGAGGCAATATGGTGGCCAAAAGTCAGTTTGCTATCAAACTAGGTTCCCAAGTCCCTCATAACTGATTGTGTGCTTAGTGCTTTATTTTCAATGTAATAATTTGTAGGGACGTCATTTTATCCAAAAGGAATGATGATGCATTTTTTGGCATTCAGTTTGAGGCCATGTTTTTGGCACCAGTCATTTGTTTGGGTGAGACCCTCTTGGAGGATGTCCACATCACTAGGGAAAATGATGACAGCACTCAGCTTGCAGTCATCTGCAAACTTGGTCAGCCATAGCCCACTAGATTTGGCCTGCACCTCTGAGAAGTATATCCCAAACAGCAGAGGCCCCAAGACTGATCCCTGGAGTACACCGCTTCTTACAGGTCTACTACTTGAGGTGGCTTCCCCTATTTTGACTAGATGTGTTCTATCAGTGAGCCAGTTTGCTACCCATCTGATAACTTACGGATTGATGCCTAGTTGAGAGAGTTTATCTATTATACCTGAGTAGGGAATAGTATCAAAGGCCTTGGCCAGGTCAAGGTAGGTTTTGTGCACCATCTTCCCCTCATCTCTGGCCTTGGTGACTGTCTCAAAGAAGTCGACCAAATTTAGCAGGCATAACCTCCCCTTGAAAAAAACAAACTGTGCGGGATCAAGTGTCTGGAGGTTGCCAATGTCCTTGTTAATGAGGGCCATGATAATCCGCTCCATGGCCTTGCAGATCAGGCTTGTTAGGCTGATGGATCTATAATTTCCTGGATCGGCAGATGTTCCACCTTTGTGCAAAGGGATGACAGTAGCTGTCCTCCATTCGGCTGGGACGAAGCCGGTACTCAGACTTTGGTTGAATAGTGTACCTAATGCTGCTGCAAGTTCCTGCCTGAGTTCATGTAGGATGCAGCCTGGGATGTTATCGGGTCCCATGGAGGCTGAACGTTTTGCCTATGGGCAGCAATGACGTGTTTCCTAGAGATAAGGAGGGGGGAGCAGGTACTGGGGATGTCCTGTTTTACTGATGGGGAGGACAGAGGAGTGAGGTTTTCACTGAACCTGTCTGCCAGCTTGTTGGCTATATCTACAGAGTTTGTGTATGTGGTGTCCTTGACCACCATTTCTGAGCAGATCTGCATGCTTCCCTTGAGATTGTGGACATATGTGAAGAAAACCTTCTGATTGTCTTTAGTAGATGTGGCCAGTTTGGACTCGAAGTTTGCTTTGGATGATTTCGCTGGTGCTCTTATTTGCTTGTTCATGCTAAGGAGAGATTTCTTCAAATTAGACACCTACTCCTTCTTGTTCCTGGACAGCATTTTTTTTCCTTTTATTATAGAGTTTCTTTATTGTAGATGTCTACCAGACAGGTTTACTCTTCTTTGAGGAGGAGGATTTCATCCTGTCTGGTATTCCTGATTTCCCATGCAGCTATATAAATGCGCATATAGTACTTTGGTGTAAGTTTGGACATATGTATCAGTTTCTGTGGAGGGGGAGGGGGCTGTGAAGCTGTTTATGCCTTCCCTCAGGAGAATGTAATCATGCTTGGAGAAATGTTTTTGTTTGACCCTAGCTGGGGGGGGGGGTTCAGAGGAGATGGTGACTTCTCAAGTGACTGCTTTGTGGCTGGATCTTACCAGGGATGATGACACTGTAGGAATGCTACAGCGGCTACTCATGTTGGTTAATACCAGGTCCAAGATGTTTTCACCTCTTGTGGGGGTGTCAAACAACTGGTCTAAGGCATTTGCATTGATGAAATCAAGGAATCTTTGGGCATTTGTGTTTTGGCTTGAGTATTTTTTCTAATCTATGGTTGGATAGTTAAAGGCACCCAGGATCAGGGTAAAGGGTTGAATCGTGATAGATTCAAAGAGGTCCAGATAGGTGGAGTGGGCATCTTGAGTCAGAGTTGAAGGACTGTAGCTAGCTATGATTTGAATAGGGGTCTTGTCAATTAATAACTGCACCTGGAGTATTTCCTATGCATCACACTGTCTGACCAGCCTAGAGGTGTGTATGTCTTTTATATATACTGCAACTCCACCTCCTTTTCTTTTGATGCCCATGGCATGGAGTCTGAATGAATGATAGGATGAGTAACCTGCTATGGCTGGGCTGCTCTCTGCAGCTTTGAACCAGGTTTCTGTGACTGCTCAAATGTCAGCTTCTTCCAGGGTTAAGAATGCTTGCAATGAGTGTAGTTTCATGTTTAGACTCCTAGAGTTTAGCAGCATGACTTTTATTTTACATTTTGATGAAATTTTCATGCTGGTAGTTTTGACATCATGGCATTGCCTAAAAAATGGCACTGTGGGGGAAGCAAGAGCCTTTGCCAGGAGCCTGAAGCACAAGGGAGACAAATGCTGGCCATCTCTGGCAAAGCATCGCAGCTTGTCAATCATGTCATCCCAGGCTCTCAGGTACAGGATTCCCTTTGAATGACACCAGAAACTAAGCCAGTTGTTCAAGTCAATCATTTTCTGTTTGTAATGAGGCATCATTCTGGGTGTTGGTAGAATGCTCCTTAAGGCTAGGGACATACCTGCCTGGGGCACATACTCAGCGAGCTCGATCATGTTTCTCTTCATATAGTCCAGGGAGGTACGTCTCAAGTCATTCACTCAAACATGGAATATGACAGAGTCATAACGGTACCTGTTGAGAGACTTGAGTGCATTGGTGATATGGCAGAGTCTGGCACCCAACAAACAACTAATCGTGACTTTTTCTTTATCCAGCTTGGTCTGAGGCACGTCTGTGTGTCTCACAATGCAGTCTCTTTCAATATATAATTTCCAAGTTTTCTTGCATAGAAGGGCTAAAGGTTCTTAGAATCAGAAGTAGAACTCTGCAATTCCTCATTGACATTTATAGCTTAAGAAATCACTGAGGTTTGTACTGGAATTTAAGATGGTGTGGATGCCCTAAACATAAATTATTTTAGAATCCAGATCCATGTATATATTAATTTCCTTTGGTAAACAAGTAAGTGATCTAATCCTTAAAGACCCCTTTCAGATATGACTTGTGAAAGGTGAATCACATAAACAATAGAACAAAGCTTGGTTATTAGCACGCAGTAACATACAACATTATAAAAATAAATAAGGAATATATAACGTATACAATTTTTTATTAGTCTAGTTTTTAGACAGTGGTTAGTGATAGCAACAGCTTATTTAAGTTTACAGTTTGGCCAAGAAATGAAAATGCTTCTGGGGTATAATGTCCATCTTTTCATGGTAAGATTTATGCACTCATATTAAGTCGATGTATTTATAATGAGTAACATGGTGAAATGTAGAACAATTAAATTTATTATTATTATTATTTTTTTTTTCGGTATGTTTTTAATTTTTTTTAAACAACAATTGCAAACTAACTCATATTCTTTTCCTGGCTTCACTGTGAAACACTGACTTTCTGAAAGTTGACGTTCCAAAAGGATAAAAAAGAGTCTGAAATCAAAAAGGGCAAAAAATGCATTTTTGGTGATATTTTCCAGGGAGCAAGCCTCCCCTGCACCCCCAATGTGTGTGTGGTGGGGGGCAAGCCCTCTGCACCCCAAACTTATATATACCAACTCTATGATTGCACTAATGTGAAGAAGGGAGAAATCTCCCTAAAGAAGGGAATAATTGCCTGTGCACAATAAGAAATTGTATTGGCAATGATTTCCTAGGGAAAAATGTTTGGTGTTATGTTGTTTGCCTTTTTTTCGACATGATACTGATACTCAAACAATTTCACCTCAGGCATGTGCAGAGAAGCCCCTCTTCCCACAATGTATTTTCCTTCCTATGCGATGTTTCTTAAATCGTCGCATATGAAAACTCATGACTAAGCAGTTTATTCCCTTCTGTCACATCTCTATCCCATTCAGCTTTCCCAGTGCATATACTGCATTGGATTTGAATGGCACCCAGTAATATGCTTATAAAGTTTTCTTCCTGGCTCTTACATCATCTTATCAATTGCTTTCTTATGGATTTGGGACAAAGACTAACACAAAGTATTTGTTGCCCTTTGCTCTTTCTCAGACACTGTGATCATAAATTTATTGACTCTTTAGGAATTCACAGCATTTTTACAATATGTTGTCATTTACAACTGCCTTCTTTTGCTTGTTTGTATTATAACACTAGTGAGCCTTTAGGGATTCTCAGATATTTTACTTTGTAGTTTCAGATTAAAGAACTTCATACTAGTGGCAGGAATGACCGATATATATTTATTTATTTTTAATATCTAAATTAAGTAGTGTTTTGACAAAGCAGAAGAATCTGCAACAAAGAACACAAACCAGAGAGAGTCACTGCAAGTTTATTTATGTAACATTTGTTTACCGGGAAAGTCCAATTGGGCACAGGTCCTTTTCAGCGGAGGCCAGGAGAGAAAAGCTCCATGAGTAACAGTAAATTTTAATACACGAATTGCAATAATCAATAAAGTATAAAGTAAACAAAATGTAGTATACATATAAAATACAAATTTGTTACATCATGACAAGAAAACCTAGGCTTTGAATTTAGCTAGTACTATTTGTAAAGTATGACTTTGCCAAGATATAAAGTTAAGACAGGCCGGTATGAATAAAAGATTAAACACAGGGGAAGAAGTTGGATATGGTTGGGGTATACTGTGATGTATCAGAGCATTCATGAGGGGTTAGTACAAGAACATAGCCACTTATTTTTTAGATAAGCTTTAAGCGATGGCTTAAAGTGGTTAGTGGATGAGATTGAGAGAATGGAGTTAGGAAGAGAGTTCCATATACAAGATATATACCTGGAAAATAAAGACTCTCCTGCAGTGTTGCTCGCCTTGGAGACTGTAAGTTCTTATTGTTAGAGCAAAGCTGTCTGCTGGAACTGTAAGGAAGGATGAGATTTTGTAGTGTTGGGATTCTGGTTGGTTGTGTTACGATTTTGTGAGTTAGAGAGAGTTGGTTGTAAAGAATAATGTTGGGAAGCTCAAGCCAGTATAGTATACTTAAAGCTGTACAATGATGAGTTCTATATGGGCAGTCAGATGCAATCTTAGCAATTTTATTATGACATGCTTCTAGCTTATATAAGTTAGTTTTCTTAAGATTAGTTAAAATTGGAGAAGACTATAGCAGAGTGGAGAGCAGATGGGTTTGTGCAAATGTAAGTTTGGCCATTTTGATCAGGAACCTTATGTGCCTATATACACTTCCAAGTTTCTTATAAACTTTTTTATTGTTAGGGAGACACGTAAGTCAAACTGAGAAAGATGTCTTGTTAGGTTGGAAGAATAATAATTTAGTTTTGTTTGGGTTCAGGATTAGATGGGCATTGGCTAACCATGTTTCAACAGAAGTGAAAGATTCCTGTGTTGGAGAATGAAGAGCTGACAGAGAAGTGGAAGCACAGATAAGTGTTGAATCATCTACGTACTGTATTATAGAACCATGTGGAGTAGCTGTGTGTAGATTATTAGTAAAGAGGGAGAAAAGGAGACAGCCTAAGATAGACCCTTGGGCGACACCAGTGGATAAAGGAAGGCATGGAGATAAGTCACCTTGCCATAGAACAGATTGTAGACGGCCAGATAAATAGTTATTAAACCAAGTTGTGGCAAATGCTGAGAAGGATAGTTCAGTTAGTACATCTATTAGTTTGGAATGAAAGACCATATCAGCTGCTTTTGATAGCTCTACAAAGATGGCAGATACAAAGTTGTTAGTATTCCTGTGAAGGTTTATGATATTAGTGAAGGATAAGAGAGTAGTAGTGGTACTATGCAATAGGCAAAACTCATGCTGACTGTTTGAGAGAAGGTTATTTGTTAGTCACTGTTAGGTAACTGGGTAGCTGGATTAGTCCAGAGATTTATCAGCAGTGACACAGGCTCATAAGCAATAAGAAAAACAAGAAACTTAAGTTTAAAAATATTTAATATGACAGATTGTTAAGTTTGCAGAGTTGCAAAATGTTAGAAAGTTCAAACACAGTTATTATAGAGTTTTATAAAGTACATTGTCATACAATTCTTACACATTTCTAATAAAGTAGCATGTTTGCATTAGATTTTATCAGTTTACATGGGTTGCAATGCAGTATGGCTACATGAAATTGCTTCTTAAAGGTTTAAAATTGAATTTCATGGGGGTTGGGGAATGAATGTGAGTGAAAAAATAGATATTATAGAGACAGACCAGAGACTAAGAATAGACTCGAGGAGCAAGAAGAATTAAATTGCGAAGGAAAATAATTGAGAGACTGTAAGCATTTTTAGAACTTTAAACTCTTGAAAGAGTGCATGTATTATCCCTAAAGCATTGAAGAGGTGCTCAGAAAGGAGCTTCTTAAACTTCGTAAGAGTATCTTGATGCATTGTTTCAGCTGGTAGTTTGTTCCAGAGAAAATGGCATGTTCTTAAGAAGGCTGTTTCACCAATGACTGTTTTAAATGAGGGGCAGCTGAGTGATATTAAATTATTCTGAGAATTTCTTAGGGAGAAGGACTGTTGCCTGATTGGATGTTTTCTTTTCAGAGAAGGACCATAGTCATCATTTAGAATTTTATATAATAAGATGCATAGAAGATAAATGGACCTATCAGTAATGGGCAGCCGATTTAGACCATTGAGAAGGTTGCAGTGGTGTATGCAGCAGCTAGTAAGTAGTGCAAATCTGGCAATTTTTGTTTCTCAGCAGCTTGTAGTTTTGAGTGTTATATGATATTCTTTAGCAGCATTTTAGGTCTGAGATGACTTCATTAATGCTAATATCACTGTGGATTGTAAAACTTAATGTAGAGTCAAGTGGTTAGGCCTAACTATTTGTACTTGTATGTAAATGCTAGAGATATATTAATCATCATCAGCCTTGCTTTTCAGATTTTCTACATGGGGTCAGGGAATTGTGTTAATTGTTGCCATCTCTCTCGATTCAATACCACACTCCTGCCTTCTTCGACACTCATGCCTGACTGTCACAGATCTTCTGTCACACAATCCATCCGCCTCTTTGCTGGACTTCCTCATTTCCTCTTACCTTCTTTCTGCCTGTCCCAAATCTTCTTCATCTTCTGCTTTTCTGTACATGTGTCAGAACCACCGTAATCTGTTCTCTTTGATTCTTTCTGCAACTGGAGCTGTCTGACTATCTTCTTTATCTTTCTGTCTTTGTTTTGCAATCTGATATAGTTCCTTTGTGCTACCTAATGAGTTACTTTCCAGAAGTTGGTAGAGTGGCTCTGAAGTATTTATTCCTAGCCTGGTCAGTGTTTTCTATCGCCCACTTTTTCCTGCACTCCTGCTTTCTTTTGATGATTTCCTGGACTTCAGCTAGAGATACATTAATATCACATAGAATATGAAGAAAAGATAAAAATAGATTTTTTTAGTTTCTGGTTATACAGAGTCATAAAAATGTATTGATGGACTGTGAAGCCATTAATATCCAGAATTTCTGACTGATAAGTGAATGCTGCAGGGCAGATAGAAACAGTTTTTTTTTGTAATGAAGCTGAAAAACACATACTTACAAAAAGAAGAAACAATAGTTCCTTTTATAGGAGCAATGCACTGGAAGGCTATTTAGCAATACTTTCACCTAACTGAAAACTTCAAACATAGTAATAATTTATCTGCCTTCTATGCTCAGTATTTTGACAACTGCTATAGGAAGGTGTTAATAGGGTTGGAGGTGAAAGATTGTGTGTGAGGAAATTGACATCAACCTCCTTTTTCCCATTTTGTACATGGGGTTGTAGTGTCTCAAAAGTGAACATCACCTAGGTCTAGCTAACCAGCAATGTGAACATTGTATCTAAGTGTGACGCCCATGCACTGACCCAGTAATCGAGGAGCCTCATTCCTCACCACTAACACCAGTGAGGGGCGTCCACAAAGGGGAGCATAACAAATACCTACACAATAAAGTACAATTTCTCTTAAGAGCACACAGAGATCACAGTCAGTCTGGGGCTGGTTTCTCCCTTTCTCTCCAGATCCTCAATAAGACTTCCCACTGGCACAACTATAGGGCCTAGATCTCAGCCTAGTGGGCAAGCTAAAACCTTTAGAACCCTCTCTGTCCAACCAGTGCTTGGTGTCCATGCCCAAGTAGCTGACACACACACACACACACACACACACACACACACACACACACACACACACACACACACACTTTAAAATATGTGTTATATACAAACACACAGACACTCCTAGGAAAGGCTGGCACAGATTCTCCAGCTATGCTCCCTTTCTGCCCAGTCTAAAAGGTAGTACCAGCTGCCACCACTCACTAATATCAGCTACTAAAAAGGCCGTTAACAAAGGGTGTCCAATTATTACTGTGTAATATTATTATCCAAATGGTAAGTGTGACTGAACAGCAAAGCTTATTGGAGTGACTTGGACAGTATCACTATATACATGCAATGTACTCTAGAGCTTAAATTATCTCTACACAAAACAGCAACAGTTAAAATGTATTTATTTATTTATTTTAACATTATTTTACCAGGATAAATCCAGCTGGACACAAAGTGTCCATTTTCAGTGGAGTCCTGGGGAGAAAAGTTCCAAGAAAGTTAACAGAGAATATACATGGTTTAGATAACAATAAAAAAACTGGTATACAAGGTAAGAGAAACAAAGAAGTACAAGAACAATTTTGTAAAACAATAAGATACTCAAACAATAAGATACTCAGGAGTAGAACCCCTATTTGCAATATTTACAAAAAAAGTACATATCAGGTGAGTATATCAGGTGAGAATATAATGTATGCAATGGAGGCATACAGCAGGTCACTTATATGGAGTAGTGACTCTTCAAGGGGGGTCTTTGCAGTTGCAGAGAGGGTTAGCATAGAGGTGTGAATTAAGAAGCCCTTTGAAGGTGCTTGTGTGACTTTGTAGCCTGAGTTCAGGTGGCAGGGTGTTCCATACTTTAGCAACATCATAAGAGAATAGGTGTAAAAATATTTAATAATAAATATTAAGAACACAAGACAATACTTCTTACTGCACAGTGGTAGTCAAGAGTTCAGAGATCACAGGAAAAGTCTTAAAATAATACAGTAGAATAGTTCTGACATCAATACAGAAAAAAAATCTAATCTTCCTATTTCCCATCTATTTCTAAGAGAAAACACAGTTCTAAAATAAACTTACATATAGAGCAAAGCAGTGCTGGTGATGTTAAATGTTTTGAAGGAAATATTAAATGCTCTGTATCTCTCTGTCCTTAAATTGATAACACAGTAAAACTGACTCATTTCAGACTACATAATTTCTCCTTGGTTCCCAGGCTAACAGAAAATCTACATTTACATTGCTTTGATCTTGCACCTGGGCAGGAAACCACAGTAATTAAAGACATTATACATGCAAATTCTAGCAATTAACTCTGGTCTCAAAACAATAGCAAGGATTCCTTCATGCAGACATCTCGGCTCCGAGTTTGAGATCAAAGAGTTATACCATGCTTGACTTATCAGTTTTCCTGCAGCAGAGTGCAATGTGGTTACATTTTTGAAGTTCACCATTTAATAAAGGGAACAAGCATGTGGCTTACATTAATATTTACAAATGACAGAATTATCTACAAAATTCTATCTGGCTAGGCTGGCAGCCTTCACCTTTCTTCATATATCTTCCCCCCTGGAGAACTGAAGCTAGTTTTTCAAGTGATCCTTGAAAAAATGTTTCTTGAGAGGGTTAGGTCTATCTGAGTATGCTTTACCCCACTGCCTGTCTTGGGAGCCCATCTGCATTGGCATTACTAATCCCACTGCGGTGCTGCTCTGACATATCATATGCTTACAATCCTAGGCTCCATATTAGCAACTTGGCATTTGTCTGGCTGGCTCTGTTTAACCATATTAGGGGAGTGTGATCTATCCCTACAGTGAATTTTGTTCCATACAGATAAGGTTGAAGTTTCTGCAGTGCTCATACTATGGCTAGACATTCCTTTTGTACAGCTGCATAGATAAACCAATGGGTGCTCTTCTCCCTCTGAAGAAATCTGGCTAAGTGCAGCCCCCACCCCATGTTTTGAAGCGTCCACCTGCACAACAAATTCTTTGCTGTAATCTGGACTGGCTAACACAGGGGGTCCTCCCAACGTTTCTTTAAGCTTCTGGAATACCTGCTCACATGCTGTGGCCCACACTACCTTATCTGGCATTTTCTTCCTTGCCAGGTCTGTGAGGGGAGCAGCTATGGTACTATAACGTGTGATGAACTTTCTGTAGTACCCTGCTGTCCCTAAGAATGTCATCACCTGCTGTTTGGTACCAGGTGCAGGGCATGCCTGAATGTCTTCCAAGTTCACAGGTTCCAGCCTGATCTTACCACTTCCCACTCTATGCCCCAGGTAGGAGACCTCTGCCATACCCATTTGACATTTTCTAGGCTTAATGGTCAACCCTGCCCTTTGTAGTCTGCCCAGCACCTCCCTGACATGTTGAAGGTGTTCTTGGCAGGAATGGCTGTAGATGGCAATATCATCTAGGTAAGCAAGGGCAAACCCTCCTTGCTCCTGCTAGGATATGATCTACCAGCCCCTGGAAAGTTGCTGGGGCATTTTTCATCCCAAAGGGTATCTTTGTGAACTCATAAAAGCCAAAAACAGTCACAAAGGCTGACTTCTCTCTAGCACTGGGAGTCAAGGGGACCTGCCAGTAACCCTTGGTAAGGTCAATGGTGGTAATATACTTAGCCACACCCAGCTGCTCTATGGCCTCATCTGTACTAGCCATGGGGTAAGCATCTGACTCTGTTTTACTATTTAATTTCCTGTAGTCCACACAGAACCTGGTGCTGCCATCCTTCTTTGGCACCAGCACCACTGGGGAGGCCCAGAGACTGTTGGAATCTTGAATTACCACTAGTGCCAACAACTCCTGTATCTCCTCCCTCAGAGTCTGTTTGACTGTCTTAGGCACCCTATAAGGGGCTTTCCTAATAGGCCTTTGGGGTCCTGTATCCACCTGGTGCTGCACCAGGTTGGTGCACCCTGGTTTCCCAGATGTCCCCAAACTCCTGTAACACTGCTCGGATTTCTCAAACCTGGGTAGGAGATAGCTGTTGTGACATTGCTACCCCTTCCACTGAAGTGTTAGTCCAAGCCTCATTAAGGAGATCTGTCACCAGATCTCCCTCAGACTCCTCCTGCAAGCCACTGCAAATAGTCAGCACAAGGGCCTCCCTATCATGGTAAGGTTTCATCATGTTAACATGGTAAAATGTGTGCTCCTGCCTACTGCCTAACAGTTCTACCATGTAGTTAACATCAATTACCTTTCCTACCACCTGATAGGGTCCGTCCCAAGCTGCTTGCAGATTGTGGTGTCTAACAGGAATGAAAACCTTTACCTGCTACCCTACAGCATACTCTCTAGCTCAAGCATTCCTGTCATACCATACCTTTTTCTGTTGTTCGGCTTCTGCCAGGTTCTCCTGGGCCAAGACAATGAGTTCCCTAAGCCTTGTCCTGAGGTTTAGGACATATGCCACAACATACCCCTTGTGAGATTCACACTCACCTTCCCACTCATCACGAAATAAATCTAGAGGTACCCTCACCCTTTGTCCATACAACAACTCAAAGGGTGAAAAACCTGTGGATTCCTGGGGAACATCTCTATAAGCAAACAACATATGGGGAAAATATTTGTCCCACTCACTCTTAAACTGGTCTGCAAATGCCTGTAGCATGGACTTGATTGTAGAGTTTAACCTCTCAACAAGACCATTAACCTCTCAACAAGACCATTAGTCTGGGTATGGTAGGGGGTGGTCTTCAGGTGCTTCACCCCACAGTGCTTCCACAGACAAACCAGCAGGTCTGACATGAAATTGGCACTTCTGTCAGTCAGTATTTCTTTTGGGAAACCTACCCTGCTGCAAATCTCTAACATTAACTAAAGCATTTGCTACCTTTTCTGCCTCAATAGAGGACAAAGCCACCGCCTCAGGGTATCTTGTAGCATAATCTACTACCACTAGGATATACTTTTTCACTGTGGAACCTGGGGTACTGAGAGGCCCCAGAATATCCATAGCTACCTTCTGAAATGGCTCCTCAATCACATGCAATGGCATCAAAGTAGCTCTCACCTTGTCTCCTGCCTTGCCTACTACTTGGCACTGCTCACAGGTCCTGCAGTACCCGAGTACATCTCTGGAAATTCCAGGCCAATAGAAGTTCTACATAATATGTCTCTTTGTACGTTTTATGCCCATATGACCTGCAAAGGGCATATCATGGGCTATGGCTAGAAGTGCCAGACAGTAGGCTCTAGGCACTACCAGCTACTGTACCCTCTCAACTTCTATCCCACCCTCAGGTGTCCACTCTCTGTACAGTAACCCTTTGTCCAAGTATACAGATTTTCCCCTTCCCTTGAGAATCAGGTCCCTCACTAGCTACCTCTCTCAGGCCTTGCAATGTAAGGTCTGAGAACTGACCCTGTCTCAACTCTCTCTTTTTAACCCTTCACAGCTCCCCTTCCACAGGAAATCTGGCATCCTCTGAAAGTGGTGCCTCACTGTCAGCCTGGGTACTACTACTCACCTCTACCTTTGCAGTCACTCTGCCCAAGGGAACATCAGTACCCACAAGCAGTTGTGGCTCACCTTCAGTCTCACTGCTACAGTGTAGCTTCCTCCCTGAAGTAACCACCTCACCAGTCCTGGCTGCAAGTAGGCAGTCTGTCTGGGTCTGCTCCACGCTACCAGGCCCACATGCTTGTCTCGAAGCCTAAGTGCGCGTAACTGCATTGACACATAGTACTGTCTCATCCAAATTCTTCCTTATCAGAACATCTGCAGGATGGTAGCTTTGTACCTTTGTTGTCTCAAGAGAACCAACTGTTGGTATTTTGTCTTTCCCACTTGCTGGCTCCCTCACCTTTTATTCCCCACCTTGCCTCCATGGACATATGTATGCCACATGGCCCCACTGGTTGCATTCAAAATATTTAACCCTTGGTCCTGGACATGTACCTGGACTAGTGACTACTCCTGCTACTGGCAGATTCTGTTGGGGCAGTCTGGGCTGCCCACCATGGGTTCCTTTAAACCCATGAGCAGTACTATGGGTCCCTTTCCTGTACAGCGATGCCCTGCTTGCTAGGTATAGGTCTCCCTTTTTTCCCACCTCATCTGAAGTAGCACATTGTCTATCAGCTAACCAGATCCTCATGTCCTCAGGCAAAGTGCTACGGGCTTGTTCCCTCACGAAAAGGTCTGCCAGCCCTTATAAAGTTGTTACCTGACATCCACTCACCCACCTATGAAAATAAGTGCTCAGTTCAGCAACATATTCACACACACTTTCATCTGTCTTGCATCTATGCTCACAAAACTTTTTCCTATAAGTTTCAGGTGTTAGCTTAAAAAATTCTAACAAACAGTTCTTAACAGCAGTATAATCAAAATATTTGCAATCAGCAAGTTTAGACAACACAGTTACAGCTTTACCATGGAGTAAGAGGGTCAAGAACTGTACTCAGAGTCTTTGGTCAACATCATACTGTTTACATACGCTCTCAAACATATGAATGAAACTATCAACATTATCCCCCTCTGTAAACTGTGGAAGAAATTTACTGACCTTTTGTGCTTCTGGGGTCCAGTTACTCCCTTCCCCATTACCTCCATGACTCTGGTGAAGAGTCAGCATCTCCTTTTCATGCTGCCTCTGCCACTCCTTTAAGACAGCTTCCATTTCCAAATGCCTGGCCTCCAGCCCAAGTCTCTTTAGTGCCAGATGGATTTTTAAGTCCTCTGCACAAAGGTTGAGCTGTCTATTCCCTGAGTGTTGTATATCTGCATGGCCAGTCTGATCATCCTCCTGGTTGCTGTTTTCTGATGCAACTGTGACCAAAACTGCAATCATGTCTGCCTTAGTCAGGTTTCTCCGCACCAGTCCTTTAGCCTGGCACATCTCAGCCAAATGGCTCCTTGTCAGCTTTCTATACTCCTCTACTGACATGCTTGCCTGCTCTCTGTGACTAACTAAGCTAACAAAAGAAATAAAACAATTCTGATCTGAACTCTGAGTATTCACTGCATGGCTGATTTAGAGTACAAAAACACTTTCAGTGATCACTGTACACAAGCTATAGGAATTCACACTACCCACACCACTACAAGCCAGTTAGTATTTGCCAACCAATTAATATGTGATGTGGATATCCTACTACTGCCAAACAATTAATATGTGATGCCTGTGCATTGGCCCAGCAATCAAGGAGCTTCAGTCCTCACCACTAACACCAGTGAGGGGCATCCACACAGGGGAAGATAACAAATACACACACAGTAAAGTACAATTTCCCTTAAGAGCACAGAGAGATCACAGTCAATCTTGGGCTGTTTTTCCCTTTCTCTCCAGATCCACAATAAGACTCCTCACTGGCACAGCTATAGGTTCCAGATCTCAGCCTAGTGGGTAAGCTAAAACCTCCAGCACCCTCTCTTGCCCATGTATATGAGTTATATACAAACACACAGACACTCTTGGGAAAGGCTGGCACAGATTCTCCAGCTGTGCCCTATTTCTGCCCAGTCTAAAAGGTAATACCAGCTGCCACCACCCACTAATATCAGCTATGAAAAAGGTCCTCAACAAAGGGTGTCCAATTATTATTGTGCAATATTATTATCCAAATGGTAAGTGTGAATGAACAGCAAAGCTTATTGGAGTGAATAGTGAATTGGACAGTATCACTATATACATGCAATATACTCTAGAGCTTAAATTATCTCTACACAAAACAGCCACAGTTGAAAGGTTTAAAAATATTCAATAATAAATATTAAGAACACAAGACAATACTTACTACACAGTGCGGGTCAAGAGTTCCAATATCACAGGAAAATGTTTAAAATAATACAGTAGAATAGTTCTGACATCGTTACAGAAAAAATCTAATCTTCCGATTTCCTATCTATTTCAAAGAGAAAACACAGTTCTACAATAAACTTACATATAGAGCAAAGCAGTGCTGGTGATTTTAAATGTTTTGAAGACAAATGTTAAATGCTCTGAATCTCTCTGTCCTTAAGTTAACACAGTACCACTGACTCATTTCAGATTACATCATTTCTCCCTGGTTCTCAGGCTAACAGAAACTCTACATTTACATTGTTTTGATCTTGCACCTGGGCAGGAAACCACAGTAGTTAAATACATTATACATGCAAATTCTAGCAATTAAACTCTGGTCTCAAAACAATAGCAAGGATTCCTTCATCCAGAGATCTCGGCTCCGAGTTTGAGATCAAAAAATTATATCATGCTTGACTTATCAGCTTTCGTCCAGCAGAGTGCAATGTGGTTACATTTCTGAAGTTCAACATTTAACAAAGAGAACAAGCATGTGACTTACATTAATATTTACAAATGACAGAGTTATCTACAAAATTCTATCTGGCTAGGCTGGCAGCTTTCACCTATTTTAACATTAGGTGACAGAGAAGGAACATCTAACATTAAGTCATGGATTTTTTTTGTTCACCTTTAATTTCTTAAAGATCCTGTTAGATGCATATGAGTCTAAAATGAGGTAGCACTGGTATAGTCAGGATAACCAACATTTGGATATAAATACATATATTTCTAAAGATATCTTGCCACCCAATAGTCCCTTTTTTAGGTGGTGCTCTAAAGATCAAGTTGCCACCATTACAGCTATAAATAAATACAATCTGAGGGTCATGCTGCTCAGTGCTAGAAGTCTAAATCTCAAGATGTTCTTGCTCGAAGCACTCTTCAAAATGGAGAACACCAACATTTGTGCTGTAATGGAGACCTGGTTTAAAGCTGCAGAAAGCACCTCTACGCTACCAGGCTCTAACTCATTCCACACCTTCCAGCCCCGAAACATGGACTGACGCTCCAAAGGCAGTGGTGTGTCAATATTCATAAAAGATAAGCACACCTCCAGACTAGCATAACTCATCTAAGATCCTTCAGGTACAACTAACAATGGGCAAGATTGTAATCCAGGTCATAACCTACTATAGGTCCTCAACCATGTCCCTAGATTCTCACTCCACGTTGCTATACACCCTGGAATATATTAAGGTGCAACCCAACACTCATACTAGGAGACTTCAACTACTCCTCCATCAACTGGGAAAACTACTCAAGAACCAATACACTGGCCCAACTCTTCCTGCAGTTCATCAATTCCAATGCCTTGGACCAGCTCATTCTGACCCCCACTAGATGAAGCAACATCCTTGACCTGGTTATTATTAACATGGGTGACCATTGATCTAGACCAGTAGTCAATCCCTGCCTGGTCAGATCCAACCATAAATTAATCACCATGGAATCTACATCTCACTCACACCCCTGCAAAGGTAAACACCTTGAAAAACTTCTCCAAAGCTGACTTTAGACTCCTAAAAACAGAGGTGGCTACCTTCACAGCACCCATGCCAATGGAAAATAGCTGCATGACTGCCAAATCATACACCAATGCACTGTATGAACATGTACATAAATGCATGGAACTAGCCATACGCAACAGAACCAAGATGATCGCTTCCAAAAAAGGAAGCCAATCTGGTGGTCCCCTACCATTAATAAACTCTACAACAGAAAGAAGAAACTGTTGCAGATAAAGGTGAAATCCAAAGACTGGAAAAACTCCCTTATTAGCCTCAAGAAAAAGTTGAGATATCTCATCAAATCCTCTAAAGCCAGCTATGAAGGCAGAATTACAGCAGACACTAAAAACCATCACAAAGCCTTCTATAGTTATATCAAGAACCTCCATGGCAACAACCAGATTTGCTCTGAGTTACTGCACAATGGTACCTCCTATACTGAGCCAACAGATATTGCCAATATACTGGCTGACAGATTCAGTGCCAACTTTACTCCTATCTCCCCCGCAAAGGACCAATCACAATACTGGAAGAATGCCAGGCACCCAGCATTACTGCAGCAGAGGTTAAAGCTTTATTTTCCAAGTCCAAGAATACAGCTTCCATGGGACCTGATAATATCCCTGTCTGTTCTACATGAACTATAAAGTGAATTGGCTCCACATCTGTGTGCCCTGTTCAGTCACAGCCTCACCTCAGGCTTTGTCCCTACTGAATGGCACACTGCTACAGTCATCCCTCTCCATAAAGGGGGAGAAACTACAGACCCTGAGAATTATTGCCCCATTAGCCCGGCGAGTCTGATATGTAAAGCTATGGAGCACATCAACATGGACCTGATTATCAAAGATATAGGAAATCTCCAAACTCTGGACCCCATGCAGTTTGGCTTTGTGAAAGGGAGATCATGCCTGCTCAACCTGGTTGACTTCTTTGAGTCAGTCACCAGGGCTGTGGATGAAGGTAAGGCAGTGCATACAGCCTACCTCGATCTGGCCAAGACCTTTGATACCATTCCTCACTTAGGTATTATTGATAAACTAACCAAACTAGGCATCAACCCCTATATAAATAGGTGGGTTGCAAATTGGCTCACAGATAGAATGCACAGTGTGAAAGTAGCAAACTCCAAGTCAGACTGTTGATCAGTCATGAGTAGAGTCCCACAGGGATCGGTCCTGGGCCCTCTCCTGTTCAGCGTCTACATCTCAGAAGTCCAGGTCAATATAAAGGGACTCTGGCTGACCAAGTTCACAGATGACTGCAAGCTGGGAGCCATTATTAACTCCCCAAGTGATGCAAACGTCCTATAGAAAGTCCTCACTGGGACCAATGACTGGTGTCGAAACCATGGCCTTAAGCTTAACACCAAAAAAATACATCATCATCCCCTTTGATAAAAAATTCAGTTCCCACTAATTACCACATCAATGCGAGCCCACTGAACACTGAAGTCATTATAAGAGATCTGGGGATGCAGGTTGACAGCAACCTCTCGTTCAACCACCACATTGTCCCTGTGGTCAGAAAGTCCTTCAATGTGGCACATCTCATTACCAAGGGTTTTGCATCCAGGAAGAAAAAGGTCATTGTCTCGCTCTACTCTTTCCTCATTCAACCAATCATCGAGTATAATGCCCCATTTGGCATGTACCTCACTAGACACCTGCAACAGCTGGAGAGGCCACAGAAGTACCTCATGAAGAGCATCCTAGCATTAAGCACATGTCTTGCATGGACAGACTCAAAAGGCTCCATCTATTCTCTGTCTCATATTGCCTACTTAGAGGTGATCTCTGCTTGACTTACAAAGCCATGTCTGACCAGCTCTATTAGAAATGCTACATCTATAGAAATCCTAATCCCCTCCACATCACATTCTCCAGAGACCTCAACCTCATTACCACGGTCAACAGAACATGCTGGAGGGACAGGTTCCTCACCCAGAGACTGCCCATGCTGTGGAATAGATTCCCCATACATGTCAAGCAGAGCACCTCGCTTGTCCCTCTTCAAGAGAAATCTTGTTAAGTGGATGGGTAATAGAAAGTTCACCCTGGGAATCACTCCAGTGGCTCTACTTGATAGAGGCACTGGGAACCAATGTCAGGTAGCATGATGCCAGGGCACTTCTATGGTCTAGGCTTGTAAAGGCTCCAGGGCCATTAGCCTAGTACACACCTATGAACCCATTATAGAGTGTACATATAGACAGATAGATAGACAGACAGATAGATAGATAGATAGATAGATAGATAGATAGATAGATAGATAGATAGATAGATAGATAGATAGATAACACTCGTGTTGGGAAGTACATTGTGTTCGCTCAGAGCTCTGCAATCCATAATACAGCAAGATAAGGAGTGGCTGTACTACAGTGCCTGCTCATCTTATTGCCTGCTATTTAAGTTATATATACAACTAAATCAAACACATATGTTCCCCATATCACAGGAAGCTTCCTAATGTATAACCAGTATGTTCTTAAAGTCTCTCTTACTAAGTACATCCTCTGAAAAACTGCTCCATTCAACCATCACACTTTTCTGTGAAACAAACATCCTGGTATCCATAGCCAGCCTTAGACATAGACCAACTAGATGGCTGCCTAGGGCGCCGCTCGAGCAGGGGCACTTTTCTAGTAATCTGGATGGTATAGGTAGAGCAGGATGAGGAAACCAGGTTGTTTTGGAGGGATGCTGTGGAGACCGTTTGACTAAGGCACCAGTTAACTAAAAGCCAGGCCTGCGGGTATCTATTTTCTGCAGATAACATTATGCCATAAAATTATGTCCTTCAACTGCTGAAGATCACTTTTTAAACATTAGTAACCAAAAGACTTAGTTTTGTCCTTTGCAGTATTTAAAACAATCCTGTCCCACCAACATGCAAGGCATACCTGTAAAGCTTTTAGCATAAAAAAATAGGCAAAGCCAAAATTAATGTTGGTACAAAGCGGGAAACATTTTAAGTATTTATCTTAGAAATGTAGAAAATCACTAGTATAAAAGCTTTTGAACTACAATGCATTTCTTGAAGGATATGAAGTATGAAAAATAATGTATGGCATTTACGACTGACTATAATTGTACCTGATTTACCAGGCAAGAAAAAGGAGACTTCAGGTACATTATAAAAACAAAGTGATATGTATGGGGTATATTGTGTGTGTGGTGGAGTGAATGAAGGGGGTAGGGTGTTTGTGCTAACACAATGCATCGACGACCATTGCCAAATACTGCAGGAAAGTGCTGACCTGCACTTGCAATAGTTAACAGTGATTTGGAGATATGCAAATTAGCTGATAATGAGGTCTTTCCTCATTGTGGCTAATGTGTCTCAGAATACAGTAGATCATAGGTTCATAGGTTCATAGGTAGGTACTAGGCTATCGGCCCTGGGGCCTATACAAGCCCAGCCAAAAAGGTACCCTGGCTTTTGCCACCCAAGAAAATTATTTTCCTGTGCCACTGTCGAGCAGAGCCACAGAGGTGATCCCCGGGGTGAATTTCCTATTTCCCATCCAATCATCAAGATTTTTCATGAAGAGTGCTAATGAAGAGCTTTGTTTGATATAGATAGATAGTTTATTCCAGAGTATGGGAAGTCTCTGGGACAGGAATCTATCCCTCCAGTAGGTTCTGTTTATTGGGGGTGACAAGGTTTAGGTCCCTAGAGCATGTAGCTCAGAGGGATTGGGATTTCTTTAAGTGGAGCATGTCCAATAGCTCTGGGTTTGACATAGCTTTGTATGTTAGACAGAGACTCTGAGTAGGCGATATGCGATGGAGTACAGCTGGAGTTTTTGAGACGGTCTGCATAGGGCATCTGTTTGAGGCTGGTAATCCTCTTTGTGAGGTATTTCTGCGACCTTTCCAGTTGTAGATGTCTTGTGAGGTACATACCAAAAGGGGCATTGTACTCTATAATGGGTCTAATGAGAGATGAGTAGAGGGGAACAATGACCTCTTTTTTTCTGGATGCGAAACCTTTTGGGATGAGGTGTGCCACATAGAAGGATTTCCTGACTATTGTGGCGATGTGATTATCAAAGGAGAGACTACTGTCCACCTGTGTCCCAAGGTCTCTTCTCACACTTTCGGTGTTAAGTATACTACCACCTATGTTGTAGTTCATGGGTACAGAGTTTTTACCAAAGGGGATGACAATGCACTTTTTGTAACTGAGCTTGAGGCCATGGCTTTGGCACCAGGCATCTGTCTCAGTGAGGCCCTGTTGTAGGATGTCCACATCATTAGGTGTTTTGATTAAGGCTCCTAGTTTGCAGTCATCTGTGAACTTCATTAGCCAAAGGTCTTCTATGTTAGCCTGTTCTTCAGAGAAGTAGATACCAAACAGGAGAGGACCCAGGACTGAACCATGTGGTACTCCACTTGTCACTGGCCTGAAGTTGGATTTGGAGTCTGCTACTTTCACAGTGTGGGTTCTGTCAGTAAGCCAGTTGTCAACCCATCTTGTGACATAGGGATTTATACCTAGTTTAGTGAGTTTATCTATAATTCCAGAGTGGGGGATGGTGTTGAATGCCTTGGAAAGATCTAGATAGGCTGTGTGAACCACCTTACCCTTGTCTACGGCTTTGTTGACTGCTTCAAAGAAGTCTATCAGGTTTAGGAGACATGATCTGCCTTTTACAAACCCAAACTGGGTGGGGTCCAGAGTTTGGAGATTACCAATGTCTTTGTTTTTAAGTTCCATGATGATACGTTTCATGGCCTTGCAGACCAGGCTTGTCAGGCTAATGGGGCTGTAGTTCTCTGGGTCCATGGTGGCTCCCCCCTTGTGGAGTGGGATAACTGTTGATGTGTGCCATTCAGCAGGCACAAAGCCTGAGGTGAGACTATGATTGAACATGGTACATAGGTGGGGTGCCAGTTCATTCTGTAGTTCGTGTAGAATGCAGCCTGGGATGTTGTCTGGTCCCATGGATGCTGTGTTCTTGGCTTTGGAGAGTGTGGTTTTTACTTGTGTGGCCATGATTACAGGAACTTTGCATTCTTCCAGTATAGAGATGGGCTCTTTAGGGGGTGAGAGAGGGGTAAAGTAAGCACTGAACCTACCTGCCAGGATGTTGGAAATATCAGTTAGGTCCGTATATTTAGTGCCATTATACTGTAACTCAGAGCAGATCTGAGTGGTGCCATTCAGATTCTTGACATAGCTATAGAATGCTTTGTGGTTGTCTTTAGAATCAGTGGTGATTTTGTTTACGTAACTAGCTTTGGAGGATTTTATCAGGGATCGTAGCTTCTTACTGAGGCTGACCAGGGAGCTCTTCCGCTCATGGAATTTTACTCTCTTTTGCAACAGTTTCTTCCTTCTGTTGTACAGTTTGTTTATGGCAGGGGACCACCAGATTGGCTTCCTTTTTTTGGAGAATAGCGTCTTGGTTCTGTTTGGGATAGCATGATTCATGCACTCATGTAAGTGCTTATAAAGTAAAGTGCAACTGTGTAGGATTCAGTAGTCTTAACTGTATTGCCCATCTGCATGGGTGTCATGAAGTTCACCACTTCTGTCTTAAGTAGCATGAAGTTGTCTTTGGAGAAATTTTTTACCATGGTTTCCTTAATGGGGTGTGGGGGCAGGATGTGGATATCTAGGGTAATTAGCTTATGGTCGGATCGGACCAATGAGGCATTGACTTCAGGTGTGGAACATCGGTCACTCATGTTGGTAATGACTAGATCTAGGATATTGTTGCCCCTGGTGGGGGTGTGGATAAGTTGATCCAGGGCATTGGAATTTATGAATTCTAGAAAGCGTTGAGCAAAGGAGTTGGCACATGAATAGTTTTCCCAGTTAATGGTGGGGTAGTTGAAATCGCCCATTAGTAGGATGTTTGGTTGAACCCTAATATTTTCCAGTACATCAAGAAAAGATGAGTGGGAATCCTGGGGCATGGTGGGGGATCTGTAGCAAGCTATAATTTGGATTGCAGTTTTGCCCAGAGTTAGTTGCACTTGGATAACCTCGGCTGCATTATGCTGAGCAACTAGCCTGGAGGTGTGGATACCCTTAATGAATATGGACACATGTCTGCCTATGGTGTTCCGGTCCAGGTTACATGGCTGAAAAGTGTGGTATGAGTTATAGCCTGGGAGTGCAGGGGTGTTCTCTGGAGCCTTGAACCAGGTCTCAGTCACTGCACAGATATCGATTTTCTCCATTTTAAGGAGTACCTCGAGTGAGTGCATTTTGAGATTTAGGCTTCTAGCATTGAGTAGCATCACCCTAAGTTTTTGCTTGCCTGTTCCTGTTACGCTGGTGAATTTGTCATTTGAACCTTGCCTAAAAAGGCACTATAGGGGGGCAAGAACCTTAGCCAGTATCTGGAATCCCAGGGGTGACAGGTGCAGGCCATCTCTGGCAAAGCATCGTGGTCTGTCGACCATGTCATCCCAGGCAGACAGATACTGGATCCCTTTAGAAATGCACCAGAAGCTTAGCCAATTGTTGAGATCAGTCATTTTGTCCTTGTACTGCGGCATCATTCTGGGTGATGGCAGAATGCTACTCAGGGCTAGGGTCATACCTGCCTGGGATACAAGATCGGAGAGCTTTTCCATGTCTCTTTTCATTTAGTCCAGGGAGGTATGTCTCAGGTTGTTCACACCAACACAAACAATGACAGAGTCATATTTGTACTTGTTGTGGAGTGACCTGAGTGCGTGGGTTATGTGTCAGATCCTGGCACCCGTCAGACAGCTGACAGTAACCTTCTCCTTGTTTAGCCTGGTGAGTGGGACATCAGTGTGCCTGACTATAGAGTCACCTATGACTAGTGTGCTGGGTGCGTTGTTTTGCCTTATTGACTGTGGTTGAGTGGCACACTGAATCTGCGGGATATGTGTCATTTGGGTTGTGTTGGGGGGTGGAGGTTGCTTGCATTTCTGCTTTGGAGGTCTCTGTTGCTTGAGCAGATTATTATTGAGAGCCTCCGTGAATGTTTTTGTGTTTCTATGTGTGGATTTTGGTGGTGTAGATTTAGTGAGATGAATGGTGTGGTGCAAGTGTTTTCCTTCTCCTCTTGACTGTCAAGTTCAGTCTTGATTGGAGAGAGCTTTACCTCCAGTTTGGCTAGATAAGCGCATCTCTCACAGGTTGTAGTGTTGGGTGGTAGGAGGAGAGGGTTGTCTGTGTACATGAGGCTATTTCTACATTGCCCCAAGATGCCCAGATTCAACAGAGAGACAGGTGAGAACACTGGGAGCTGACCCTTGGACATGCCTGAATAAAAAACTATTTTCCTCTAGATAAGTGAGGCAAGTGAGTACAAGAGCTGTTTTTCTCTAAGCAAGTGAGGAAAGTAAGTACCAAAACTGTTTTCCTCTAGGTAATGAGGAAGGTTGAGTGCTGTGGTAATTAGTAGGTTATTTAGTGCTTACGTGTTCTGAACAATTGCTGATCATGAATAAGCAAATTCAAGTGCTAAAACTAAGAATCTGTATCTGGACTAAACTAGTTATAGGAAAGGGGGGAAACAAGTGCAAATGTGGGCTTTTAAATCAGAAAGTTGAGAGAGATGGAAAAACTGCCCAAACGGCCAATAATTACAATTTCTGGGCCAGAACCACTCTTTATGTGGTAGATAGGTTACCTAGTGCGTATTGCTCCCACTGATAAGCTAGAAGGCTTCCCTCCAACACAGAAAGCTTGGGGGGGTGGGGCTCAGAAGCTTACATACAGTACTGGATACAGCAAATCTGAATCTGGACTACACTAGTTACAGGAAAGTTTTTTTTTATTATATATATTTTGGTTTATTATTTTTTGAATCTATAGGCTGTTACAGGTTGTTAGTAATTACTGATTGGTTCTAAACAATTCCACTGTATTGTTCCGCATGCTTCTAACTATTTAAACAGACACATTTACTGTTTTTCATTTGTATGCATTGTTTCTCTGAAGAAGTCCTATACACCGAATAAAGGATGAAAGCGCTAAGGAAACTGCTTTGCCTGTGAGTTTATTTGCATACTCTCCTAGTTTAGTTTTGAAGTTTTATATATATATATATATATATATATATATATAGAGAGAGAGAGAGAGAGAGAGAGAGAGAGATAAAAGTAGCTAAAACAGCAGGAAAAACATTTCAAATGCAGTGCAAGCTAGCACACTTGAGTATGTAGCAATGTTAGACCAAACAGTTTAAAAATGCAATTAAATTAAAAATGACTAAAAACAAGTGCAGAAGGAATCTATTAGGTAGAATGAGGTAAAGAGATGGGACTGGGAGGAGTGTCCCAGATCAAATCTACAGTGGGGGAGGGCAACTGCAAAAACCTCCAAATTTAAAAAATAAGACAGAAATGGGTGGGTATGAGAAAACCCAACACCTTCAGCAGAGATCTGAAAAACTATAAAGTGAAGCAAAAATAACAGTGCACAACTCTGAAGTCAGCCAGCAATGATATAAAATTAGTCAAACAACAATTACCAGTACACAACTCTGAAGTGCCAGAAAAATATACTCAGCTCTGTATATCTCCAGATAGTTTGAAGAGCACTCTGTCAGGACACAGGACGGCTCCAGCAATGATAGTACTGCATTGTTTAGACAAGGCCTTTTTACTATAGCCCTTAACTCCTGTGCTGGTATTCTTTATGAATCCCATGGAATCTTTTCTCTAACTGGTGTTTGGAATATATTCATTTCCAGAGGAATTTCACAAAACTGCACAATAACTGTTCAAAAGAATGGGAGCTGTTAGAAATGATCTCAGTGATGTGGTGAATCTGGAGAATTCCTCAGTGCAGCATAATGAAAGAGTATTTTATGTGTTTACTCATGTGTTCAAGCCTATATTAAAATTAAATAAGCAAATGTGCACTTGGTGGAAGTACTTAGCTAAGTGACCCATTGTCTTCATTTGGCATACAACTCATTAGGGCAACATGGGAACTTTGTCACAACATGCAAATTTGGACATAGAGCTATAGCCAGTGAGCAGACATTTCATACATGCAGCATCTGCTGGGGTGTGCATGCAACCATCTGGCAACCATGACCCATTAGCTATAATCCCTACACTACCTCTCTATCACTAGACAAGTCTCCATAGTGTTCCCTTACAGCAGCATGAGGATGGACCATGTTATGGCATACTCTCTGTCGGTGGTCTAAAGCACAGCCACAATGTAATCCACTTATGTATCTCAGGCCAGTACCTGCTAACACATGCTCTAGTCCCACCTTACATCATCCAGTACATTCCATATTTGATAAAATCCACAGGCAGTATACATCTTAAGGCAGTCCTGTCAGTGCTGCATAACTGTGCTTATTTTGAACCTCACACAACCTCCACAGCCACTGACTCGGCCAGTGCTGCCCACTCCTTAGCTCCAGTTTCAGGAATCTTTCATTATATCCCACCTCTTGCTCTTCACACAGCTGTCTCCTGATGGCTATGTCTCTCCTAAAAAAAAAACATTTTTATGAAGTCAATTCCCACACCTGCATATGGTCTGTGCCCTAACACTCAAGCACATGTAACACCTTTCTGTGGTGTATAAAGTACTATGTTAATTTGTTGAAGAGCTGCATCATGCACCTTCCAGTTCCACACCCTGTATCACTAGGTAGATGTGGAGTTTACTTGCTCCAACAATAGCAAAAGAATATTGTTGCTAACTACACATTGGCCCCACATGTTATTGGTTCGTATAACCTTACTAAAGCAGCTGCAGACTGATCTTTCCTCTCTCAAGTGACTCATGTAACATCTACTAATGTGTAGCTATTTTTCAAGAAAATTCCATACTGCAATGCACACTGCGTGGACTGCTGTTGCTGCTGATTTTATTATGCAATTTTGAGGCTCATAGAATGATAATTATGCTAATTAGGCAATTGAGGATAAATATTTCTGCCATATATTTTTAACACAACACATCATGGATTGCACCATGCCTAACTGTGCACATGCATAAATGACTTCCAAGCACAATGCACATGGACGGACAGGTCCATGAACTCTATGGGGCCATCAGTTTATTAATCAGCAACATGGCCTCTGGGGGGAACTATAATACGATCATGGACAGGGACATGAGGTGCATGAGGTGCAAACATTTAGGCCAGAATCTTTAACCCCACAAACACCATTCCTGTAAGTCACTTATTATTAATGTATGGTTACATGGTAACAATGTCATTGCCCTGCTGCCTGTCAGTGCATGTCTAGTGATACACGCTACCTGTATTAACATGAATCAGTCACCATTTTCCTTTAGACTGCAACCTATAAATTGGCTGTGGCTTCTGAGGATGCTGAGTTTGAAAAGGCTCCTGTGGGGTACAGAAAGGAAAAAGTAAGAAGGAATGACCAGCACAGCTAAAACGACAAGTTATTATTTATTAAATACAAATTAAACGCTTTTGTGCAGAAGCACTTCTACAGACTAAATTCAAACAAAGGAAGAAACAACTTAAATACTATCTAAAAACTGAAAACATCCAATCAGAATTCGCAATAAAAACAGCTGAAATCAAGTCCTGTTAAATACTATGATAACAAATCAATGTTTACTCTTGCGCCCTTTTAAGTAAGGTCCTAATGATGTGTTTTCATTCAGACCATAATTCCTATCTGCTTGCAAAGTTAAAATCCACTTAAGTTCATTAGCCCCAGTTTTAACTGTGCTGGTCATTCCCTCTTACTTTTGCTTTGTTTTTAGTTGGAAGAATTTTGATTATGGTAGAATTTATAGTTTTTTTCTTTTTTTGGTACAGAAAGGAGACAGAAGTCTTTCCATAACCCCTGCATGGGGACCACAAGAAGCTCCTGCTGCTAGACTCTTATGAGGTTCCCAATAAAAAGTGGAGGACTGCCACTGCCTTGCCAGGATGGTGAATGCTACCTTGGGTATTAGGTACTTTGGTAAACAGTGCAGGCATAGATACAGCAGACTGAAGAGACACCATTATGTCCTTCTTAGCCAGGGGGAAGGGGAGGTTAGAGAAAGGGCACCAGAGTATTATTGTATGTAGTACTGACAGTTTTTTACCTGCGATTATTTACATTTAAGTGCTCACTTGTATGCAGGATGTGAATCATGGATGTTTCCTTTTCTTTTCTGTTTTCATTCTCTGGTAAAATACAGAACAATTAGCTGATTTGCTGGAGGCATCTGGCAAAACTCTTCAGAATGGCAGTGCATATATACCATAAATTATACGGATCCATATATTTAAATACCTGCTTTACATTTAATTTTTGCATTGCTGCTACATATTTTAACTAGTGGATACAGCTTTAAAAAGACTAGTGTAACACATACCTTGCCAGAATGCAGGCTGCCCTGTTCTAGCATCCAACATATGTCCAGAGATTGCCACTTGTGGTATGACAGTAATGACTGGCCCATCACACACACACACACACACACACACACACACACACACACACACACACACACACACACACACACACGCACACACAGATACACACACACACACACACACACACACACACACACACACACACACACACACACACACACACACACACACACACTCTCATGCACTCACCTTTGTACTTTGCCTTTTGATAGTATGGTCCAGTTCTGCCTATATCCGCATTGCTGTTAAACTGCTTGTTTATTTGATTTTTGGTGACGCAGTTGGTCCTACATTATAATGATGACTAACACCTTCTCGATATTTTTTATAAAGAAGAGTCAATGACTTAAAATTGACATTGTGTCTTCATTAGTAGAGACATTTTATATGTAAACAAGCCCTACATAGGAGTGCATTTCATATATATGTAAAAATCGTACGTTTTTGGGATTAACAAATGTTGCAAAGAGAGAAGCCGATGTCTTATTTGCATGGTCATCTGCATGGCTACATGATACATCCAGTTGTGATTAAGTTATAACTATAAAAGCACTATAAGAAAATAATGAGTAAACATGTTACATTTAAGAATTATGACAACAGAAAAATATTAACATGTGAAATGTAAAGGCAGGAAGACTAGATTTTGCCAGCATTTACGTAAAGCTGATATATAAAGTGCTACCAGAAAATATACTGCACTTTGAAAAGATAGCTATTTTGGCAACAGGAGATGAGCTATAATCTGCTGAGTGAATAATGCTTGAATGCAGCTTCTAATAAACTTCTTTAAATGCATTATTTATGCTGCTGCTATGCTTCCAAAAATAAGTATTAAATTATTGGGCTCTTTCAGTATGGAAGATGAACCAAAAGTGGTTCTTGATTTAAAAAAAGTACTCATTAAGGACTGAATTTAATGGACAGTGTTCTCTGTAATTATACTGGCTGAGATATTTATTGTATTTATTAGCTGAAACATGAGCAAGAATATGAGTCTAGACATTTTAAGTGATTGCTGACTAAAGAATTTGTTTACTCGCTGTGCCCTGAAAAATTACATTGTACAGATTTATCAGTATGCATTCCATCATTTTATAATGTAATATGTATAAAACAAATAGGTTAATGTTTATTCTTGATAGAATAGAGTTACTTTTTCAGAATTAAACGGCATTTTTAGAGGTAGAAGAGAAACTTGGTACATACAGCAGAGTCATAGTACTACAGTGTCTCTGTAGCTTAGTCCTGACTATGGTGCAGAAGACCTGGCCTTCATAAGCTACTTAGCTTCTGGAGGAACTGGCCTGGAATGGATAAGATCTGAACAGATGAGTCTACTCACCCATGGGGGAGGGGGTACTGATAAAGTCCCATCACAAGAACGTCTCCAGGTGGGAGACCAGGTACTGCAGCTTTTGCAACTTGTGGCATGAGGTATGTAAACCCACCAATGAATGTGCATGTACTCAAGCTGGAAATTACAGGTGGGCAAAAGCTTGCACTCACATTGGATCCAGCATAGCAGGTACTGTGTTTTCTGACTAAAATGGGTAGATAAAGAACATAATACAAGTTCCTAAACCTCATCTAGAAAACAGCTGTAGTCCTTGGGTCTTATCTTCCTCTCTCAGTATCCTTCAATATGGGAGGGAGCAAGAGATAAAAATTGGCCTAATGAGGTTTTGGGTAGAGACCCTTTATGGTCAGAGTAGGGGTGGCGGTCATACCTTGCTAAATAAGGTGCAGGAGAAACTAGAAATCAAGAGAGCAGGAAAGGTCCAAGAAACTTGATCTTTCTGGAACCAAAATATCAGAGGAGATGAGATTAGATTCACTTCTAAAGTGAAATGATACTGCTCAACAAAAGACATTTCCCTTTTTATTAGCTACATGCCATACACACATGGTTTGATAGTAGTTGTTTTCATCTTCCCTACAGATTATTTTCATCTTATCTTGGAATTGTGAAAACCCATGTATCACGAATCAGAAGAAAATACATTTTAAATTACTTTATTTCAAAGTAAGTAAAACAGTGCATAAGGGTTGCCATTGTGGTGCAGTGGTTAGTGGTTCTGCCTCACAGCAATAGGTTCTCTGGTTTGATTTTCAGCTGGGGTGCCTTCTGTGCAGAGTATACATATCCTCCCTGTGGTCATGTGGGTTTCCAACAGGTGCTCTGGTTTCCTCCCACAGCCCAAAGACATGCTGTAGGTGGACTAGACACTCTAAATTGACCCTAGGTGTGAGTGTGTGTGTATGTGTGCCTTCTGTGAAAGGTTGGGCACTGGGCTGGCAACCTGACACTGTAAAATCTCCACTGCAAATCATTCTGTGGACCATTGCTCTGTTGTGGTAACCCCTAACTGGCAAACGAAGTAAAACAGTCCATAAAATGCTAGACCATCAAGGCACAGGCAACTCATTAAACACCACCACATTAAATTCTTAAAAGAGAGTAAATGGTTTAACAAATCTAAATTCTAACCTACAGTTATGTTTTAATTAATAAACAGGGTTGCCAGCTTTCTTTGTGGCTAAAACCGGACTAAGGTCACGCCCCTTGCATCACCCATAACCCCACCCATTCCCAACCCCTCTCCTATATATGCTCCACCCATTCTGTGATGTCATTGTGACGTCAGCTGATGAGAACACCCTCTTTTTCTGTTCCAGATGCCTGCTTTCAGCCAATTTACTATGCTTTTCTGTTAAAGGCCAGTTACTATAAGGCCCTTAACAAAGGGTGTCCAATCCTACTGTGTAATGTTACTATTATCCAAATGGTAGTCTGACCAACAACAAGGCTATTTAGGAGTGGCCTGTACAGTGTCACCATATAGATAGCAAGTAGTCTGAGAGCTTAAATATGTCTCACAAATATCAGCCACAAAGATTGGTTTAAATATATTTAATAATAAAAGAACAAGACAACACTCAGTAAATCAACACAGTAACTTCAGAGTTCAAAATCACAGGAAATATTTAAAACAACATTGCAGGACCATCTCAAACAAATAAAGAAAACATCTAAGCTATTCTTTGCTATATTCCTATCTGAATCTAAAATAGCTGACATCCTTAACACTCAAGGTCACACTCACAGACCTCATAATTTACTCCTGCTATCAACTACAGTGATTAGGCAGGGCCTAATGTTCACCAAGCCAGGCAGTGCATCAGCAAAAAGGGTCCCAAGACAAGTAATGGAACTCAAAGTGAGCAGAGTTCTCAAATCCCTACTACCAGAATCAGGGGATAAATCCAGAAAAAACAGGGACATTTTTAAATGTATTAGTACTGTTAACTTGTGAAGTTGACAGAATTAGTGAAGGTGAATTAGCATGCATTTTCTGAAGTAAAATTAGTCTACAACACTAATTATTATTATTTATTAAGTGCAATCTACCTTCTCTTCTTCCAAAATCACCAGTTGTATTTGGGATTGGGGGAAGCAACATTCTGAGCCAAAATCAGGAACAGCTGAGAGGTATGAAACCAAGTGCAATTACTATAAAGTAGACAAAATTACTGGAGCAGGCATAGCTCTCAAGTGTACCTCATTCTGAGTATTAAATAGCCAACAAACCACATTGAAAGGGTCTGTCACACATACAGTGCTAAGACTTTTTTTGACTGATACCCATGGTAAATAATACAAAATCATATTAATTCAGCTAAACAACAAATATCTAAGATTTTTCATGAAACTAAAGTTATGGGAGACACAGTGCAGGCAGGCATCAACAATATACAAGTCACAGTACACCCACTAAAAATGTTTATGATTTAGTTATGAAAACTCTTTCTTCAGTTTACTTGGTCAGAACTGGAAAGTGCACTACCCCGGTAAACAAATTCAGAAAAATAAAATAAACATGTACTTAGAATTTAAAAAAAAAGTCTGACACATTTGTAAAATAATAACAGCAAAAGCACTGCCCTGCTCAGAAAAATGGAGCTACTTACAGGCTTAGAAAACAGAGCTGCTTACATGCTTTTACATGCCTAGAAAATGGAGCTACTTACATGCTTTTACAGGTTTAGAAAACAGAGCTGCTTACATGCAAAAACGGACCCTGCTTGCCTTCAGAACAAATTGAGCTGCATGCTTACAGGCTTTATGATATAAGACAGAGTTTGCCTACCGTGGGTGGATGAATCTGATAGCAGGCTCAGTGTGTTGATATGGGAACCCGCATACTTTTTAAAATTCACGTTTGCTTGTGATGCACGCACACGCATGAGTCCTCCGTTGGGTCCTAAACATTACAGTCTTGCAGGTTGCAGCTGTAAAAGCCACTCCCCCTCACTCTATTGTTCCGGCGCCTATGCAAAAGAACAACAATCACCTCTATGTTTACCCCAAGGTGTCCCTAATTTTGGCTCATTCAAAACCCGGACTTCACGTGCCCGGTTTTGAATGAAATTTATAACTGGCCAATTTGTCAGAAAACTGGACAGTCTGGTCAAAAAACGGACAACTAGCAACTCTATTAATAAATATAATTAATAACTCATCTAACAGGAATCAATGGAATATTTCATTTAACTAGATACTCTGATACTGTCCTCTACATTCATTCCTCATTGAATATAATTTTTGATAAATCAACAGACACCACTGTGGGCCAGATTAAAATCAAATTAGAATCAGTGAAAGGTATTGCCCTGAAACCTCACAAAAAACACACTGTAGTATCTGAAACCAACCTAGGTGGGGGACTATGCCTCCCACACCCCCTAGCTATGTATACCAACTCTGGGATCGCACTACAGGGGGAAAAACACATATTTCTGCACACTGGTCAAGTGTTTATTTGCCCTGGGGAAAATCTGCATGGTTTGGGATTTCAGTTTTCATTATTTTTGTCTCTTGAAAATAATGTTCAAGTATATGGGCTTTCAAACAAGCAAAGTAGACCCACATACACATATATGCACATACATATGGAATATGTTATGAAGGGTTAGTATCTGCTACTGAAGCTGGTATATTACACGGGCAATTATGAATACTATCTTTCCAGCATTACAAGAATTATGCATATTCAGAGTCTGTTTAGCATGTATTCTTTTTATGTAACTTATTTTCTTGGTGGTGCTTTAGTCTTATTATTATTTTATATTTTAAAAATTAATTTTGAGAAAAAGACAGCATGCAAAATATATGGTGTCCTTTCTTGCTTGCCTCTTATATACCAATAAGGCAAATGAAAATTGAACCATCTCACTTATCAGTGTCAGTGGTGCAACACGCAGCCCTCTCACCTTTGATGCAGTGTAGCATGATAGGGGTGTTGCACTGCAGAGTGTTTCATCCTGCAGATGAGACATTAAACTATGCTGGTGGTAGCTCTGGTGGATATAAAAGATCTTGTGGTACCTATTGAAAAGAGTAGGTAAAGATTCCTGATACCCTGGTCAAATTTCCCCTAGTAGTATAAATACAGCTCTGTCAAAACATGTCAATTAATCCAGAATCTAGACATTCTCATCTGCAGCATCTCCTGTTCTGTTATGTACAGACATTAAGGATTTAGACTGGAATTATATATACCATTGATAAAACAGTTTGATTTCCTGGTGATAACAACCTTGATACATTTTAGTTTCATACAGGATTCCAGTCATTCAGACTCCATCTGGCAGCCTAGTTCTAGTCAGTTTCATTTTCTCACTAGCAGCTGCATGTCCCTTCATCTCCATGTTAACCTAGTTGGCAAAGGACCCAGAGATCACTGCCAGGTTAAGCACCTTGCACAGAGTTACACAGTAGGTAAATGAAGACTGCGGGACTTAAAAACAACACAGTATGATAAAAGATGTTTGCTTGTGCTAGACAGCCAAATCTTGTCTTCCACCCATGTTTCTTTGTTTTCTTTGGCTGCATTTATGACTGTTATGAGTTGCTAATAACTCATTCAGTTTCTTTGTTTCGAGGTTGTATTTCCTCTGACATTGTTTGAAGATTGAAACTAATTTATTATTGTTTGTCTGTGGACTTTGTGTCTCCTACTCCTATGATTCCTGCCCTTTTCCAGACAAATCACTACCATTATTTCTAATCTCTTTCTCTGCTGAAATGTAATTGCACTGCATGCTAATTGACTTATACTTTACTTACCTTCTTACTCCTTCTCAAGACAAGTACTTTTTATGGTCAGATTTTGGCCACCTCAACTTTTCTTACTCCTTCGTTTCTTTCTTGCCACTTTCTTCCTTCCCTCATCTTTGTCTGCCAGTCATTCATACGCATATCTCTGTCCACTTTAAATGCGCTTAGACTCAACACTGCATCTTTATTTACTATAATTATTATCCTTTTTCACATGCACCTCTCACATTCTTTTTGCAATAGCTGCATTAATTTATTAGCTAGAGTCACATGCTGAATGTCTAAATTATGCGGAATTTAAGGGACCACCATAATCTTAATGACATTCGTCCTATCTACTAACCTGTACCTCTTTTTGTTCATTTTTACTTTATGATCATGCTCTCTAACAAGATTTTATGATTAATCCCCAACATACTGCCTCAGGTTTCATGAACCTTAAAGCCTGCATACTTTGTACTTACAAATGTCTTGCCAAAAATCTTCACTCCTTCCCCAGGGCAGGTAGGCTATCAAAACTGTTGTTCCTTCTATTCCCACCCCCCACCACCCGAACCAATTACACAGAGACTGGGTGAGAGCACCTACCATTCTCTTTACAAAGCCCCCTTCAGTCCAGTTAACTGTCTTACTTGCTTTATTTGGACCATTTGACCTACTAACATCCCAGCACTACTCGTTTTCCAAATTCTGCAATAATGTGAGAGATATTTGAAAGTCTCTCCAGAAGATTACCAGAAATTACTGCACAGACATTGGCAAACGTACCCCACAATCCTTTGGCTAACACTTCCTGATCTTAGTGCCACATAAATCTCTTTATTAAGCATTTTGTAATTAGGAGAAGTGAATGAAGTAAGATGGCATTCTGTTCCTCTTTGTCTGCTCCACCTTCACTTTCCTAGTCAAAGAATCATTTAACATGATTCTTACTATTGGATATTTATATTTTACCTTAGTCCACTCCCTAAAATAGTAAGTAATCTTATGTCTTGAAGAGTCCAAGAAAAGTGATCTGATCAGCAAAATCATACACTTTTTTTGATGTTGAAAGGGAGAGCTACCAACATTCTTTGTCTGCTGTTGTTCACTATATTCGAGAAAGATCCTCACTGTCTCTGTTTTCTTCTGTGGTATCCCATCTATTAACAAAATGTCTTTGTCCTCTCCTGATAATCAAAGGGAGTACTTTCCTTAGCCTTGCCCAAGTGCCTTAGCCAAAATGTTGGTGTCTCAGTTTATCAGTAATATGCTTTTGTAATTACTTGGATCTGTCTTAAGTCATCTTTTGACAATATCACCACTTTAGCCATGCAAAAGATTAAAGGAGTCCCTTGCACTCCCTTACATCATTTTCTGCTCTTTAAAAGTGTGAGTAACATATCGATCATTTTTGTGGACTTCTCAACTTCTTTCAAAGGTGCGGATAAGGAAATCAGTCAGGAATGCAGTCTACAATATTACACCAATTAAGTCGATAAGCATCATGATGTTGAGAGCAGTCCAAATATATTCACACCTGTCAGAGTTAAGACCAGGATAAGGCAAGGATGCTTAGTCTTAGCACTGTTATTCAAGGCAGTCATTTACTTACTTGTTGAAATGGGCTCAGGAAACATCCTGGCATTGAGACTATGCTGATGGCATTGTGCTACTCTGCAGCTACAACACAGAAGCTGTATGAATATTACATTCTTTACAGGAAAACATTAAATTATTTACGTTAATTTTTACCCACCTGAAACACGTCATGAAAACTGACATGCAGAAGTGTCAGTTAAACAACTAATTGATTAACAAATAACCAAATCAAACTAAAATTTTCAAATATGAAGGCAGTCACATACACCTGATAGAATGGATGATGAAACTGACACCTTGAATCCCACAGATAGAGCTACTGTAGCATTAAGCATTTATGAAAATAAAACAAAAAAAAAAATCACCATCCAATCAAAAAAATCACCATCCAACCAAACAAAAATTGTATTATATCAGTCTGCCACAAAATGAGTTTTATTTTATGAAACAGAGCCATAGATATGTTTGAGATCCAGTGTTCAACAACTGGAATCTTTTCAAATGCAGTGCCATAGATCAGTTCTAAATATAAATTTAAAAGACCACTAGAAAAACATTGACACATGAGAGATGCACAATCAGCTTATTACAGAAGAATTCAAAACATCAGGAAAGATGAGGTTAAGAAGGCCGGAGCAGTAGCAGTGAATATAAACACCAATCTCATACAATGCTGAGCCTCATAGTCACAAAGCCAGAAAACTAGAAAGTTCCAAAATGGATCCAATGAAAGCATGTACTAATGAGGCAGAGGAGAACTTTTATCACCTACCTCTGCAGAAGATGATGCAGTGACTGTGTCCAGAAAATGGAGACAATAGAAAACCATTATTATGATATCCCACTGGTAGCTACATAAAAAAAAGTTCCTTTGCTACTGGTGTATATCGTGATAAGTACAAGTAATGTTTAATTTGTAAAACACTAATTGACAATCATCATCCCCTGCAACTTTATCAAATTTTCATCTTCCTAATTACCTAACTGATTTTATTTTGTCCTGTCTATCTATGTAAGGGCTCTGTATCAGCATTGCTTTCTCCCAGATGATATGGGTTGACTCATTTAAAACTGACATACTCCTTCAAAGAAATCCACTATATTCTTAGTACCAAAAAATCTTCTTTCCGCTGGCTTTTTCAAATTTTGATTGCCTTTATTTTCATACGACATCTGCCTGGCAAGATCTTTACCCACCATCTTCCCAGTAACCACACAAAATCTTTCCTTATTGAACATATTGTCTGTTGCTGTGCTCTCTCTCTCTCTCCCGCTATATATATATATATATATATATATATATATATATATATATATATATATATATAAGGGTTACAAACACAGATTTTATATATATATATATATATATATATATATATATATATATATATATAATCTGTGTTTTTAACCCTTAAACCCTTACCAGTCATTTTACCTTCCACGCATCCCCTACCCCTCTCCACTAGATCTTCAACTTAAGCTCCAGTCTATTCATATCTGCTCTAAATCTGATTTTCTACTGAGCCTGTCTTAATATCCCTTCTCAAGACATATGTTAATTAATTACCCAAATTATTAGTCTCCATCCCATATTCTATGTTATTCTACTCCATTTTCAGAAACACCTGTCATTTAGGGCCTCCTGAACAAATCTGTTCTTGGCAATGCGACCCCCAGTTTTATTTAACCTCCTCTCCTATTATTTTCTATAGATGCATGAAAATGCCCATCCATGTCATCTTCCAACATTTCAGATCATTGGATCTTACAAGCTTTCCATTCCCTTAGTAGAAATGTGTCTGTCCTACTGTCTTCTTTCTCTCAGATTCTTCAGAAGGTGCACCAACATTCCTCTGCATGTCTGCGCTTCAATAGATCTGCCTAGACCCTTGCCTTTCTGCTTTAACAAATTCCTCTCTGTTAGCCTGTGATACTCCTTCCACTCAACAAAAGCACCATCCTGCTGTGTTGTTACAGTGACATCCAGATATAGTTTACCTGTTTATCTCCTCATTCCATCCTTACATTAACAGAGGAGAAAACAAATGCGGTTTGCTTTTAGTAGTAAATATGGGAGGCAAGCATTGAGTCAGAACAACGGGTGGGAGTACAAGTGATGTAGGGGAGAGAGAAGTTAGGAGACATGTTCAGTGGAAATGCTATTGCAATCAGATTTTT